>NC_060125.1:212896166-213199196 GCF_021461395.2 Schistocerca americana | reverse complement strand
CTATTCCCATGAATCTACTCTGCTCCCTTTTACTTCTTTGTGTAAGATTATGGTATTCTCTAAGTACTTCGTGGTATGACCAGCAATAAATAAATGTTCTGTAAAAGTAGAACTGCATACATTACTATCTTCCTTTCCAAATAAATGTTATTTATATATAACCTTGATTACTCTACCAATTTATCGAATATAGTAATCGGAGCAATTACTGCAGATTTTTTTGTAAACGCCAGAATTTGGGAACGAACACTCAGCAATTTTGATAATTACGCAAGGTTGTTAGTAGAAAATGTAACCTTGCATTTCTACGAGGATTGAATGAAAACTAATGCCTCCATCTTCGTTAATTGGGTATGGATGGGAATATTTTAATAAATAAAACGTAGAAATAATTCTCAGATTGTGATCTTTAGTTACCAATATTCACTTTTCCACGTAATCACCAACAAATTGCATACATTTCTGCCAACGATCAACAACTTTTTTGAAGCTGTCACGAAATCTACACTCTGTTTCCGCAACCAGAGTCTCACAGTTCTCTCAATGTCTTCATCAGAAGCATAATGATGTCCGCGCAGATCGTCTTTCATTATCGGGAATAGATGGAAGTCAGACGGTGCTGAATCTGGACTGGATGGAGGATGCCATAAGGTGGTGAGATTCAGTCTCTGAACTTCTGCTGTGGTGGCACGTGAAGTGTGTGGCTTGGCATTGTCATGCTGCAGGAGAATATTTCCCTTTTCCTTTCGGACACTTGTTAGCCGTCTCTATGAGTGATATGACGATTGTCCTGAATCAATCAGTCAACATTTTGCTTGTGAAACTCGGTGGTTGCTGTCACAGGACGATCAACTGTTCCTTTGTCACGCAGGTCAGATGTTCCCGCCTCAACATCTTTAAGCTTACTCGCCCAACGACGCACAGTACTCACATCAACACAATCACCATTTACTGCTTTCATTCTCTGATGAATCTCCTTTGGGGTGACACTTCCTGCTGTCAAGAATTCAATGACCGCACGTTGCTTACATCGCATTGACCGACCCTTTGCGCAGGAATCGCGATGTGATTGACATGCGTAATCACACCTCCAAACTTATCAAGAGGTCCGAAACGAATAATACGGTCTGCTGCGATTACGGGCAGCATGGGGTTCACGCCTGAGCCTCAGGACGTGCGCTAGCAGCGCATGTCGGGTGTTTCAAGCGTCAACTTAGCGTCTCAATATCTCAGGATGTAATGGGAATATTGCGATGCAATCAACGCCATTGTGTATGTGCTTTGTCATGCTACGGGTTGCTGAAGAAAAAATATAGGAGGTCCATTTAAAAAAACGTAAGTTTGTGTTAAAAAAACACATATGCTTTCGTTTTAGAACATTTCCAAATATGTACAGGGCTATTACAAATGATTGAAGCGATTTCATAAATTCACTGTAGCTCCATTCATTGACATATGGTCACGACACACTACAGATACGTAGAAAAACTCATAAAGTTTTGTTCGGCTGAAGCCGCACTTACGGTTTCTGCCGCCAGAGCGCTCGAGAGCGCAGTGAGACAAACTGGCGACAGGAGCCGAGAAAGCGTATGTCGTGCTTGAAATGCACTCACATCAGTCAATCATAACAGTGCAACGACACTTCAGGACGAAGTTCAACAAAGATCCAGCAACTGCTAACTCCATTCGGCGATGGTATGCGCAGTTTAAAGCTTCTGGATGCCTCTGTAAGAGGAAATCAACGGGTCGGCCTGCAGTGAGTGAAGAAACGGTTGGACGTGTGCGGGCAAGTTTCACACGTAGCCCGCGGAAGTCGACGAATAAAGCAAGCAGGGAGCTAAACGTACCACAGCCGACGGTTTGGAAAATCTTACGGAAAAGGCTAAAGCAGAAGCATTTCTTAAACAGGAGATTGGAAAACCTATGGATCGGTCGTGGTGGAGATCATGATCAACAATTCATGTCATGGCCTCCACGCTCTCCCGACTTAACCCCATGCGATTTCATTCTGTGGGGTTATGTGAAAGATTCAGTGTTTAAACCTCCTCTACCGAGAAACGAGCCAGAACTGCGAGCTCGAATCAACGATGCTTTCGAACTCATTGATGGGGACAAGCTGCGCCAAGTGTGGGAGGAACTTGATTATCGGCTTGATGTCTGCCCAATCACTAAAGGGGCACATATCGAAGATTTGTGAATGCCTAAAAAAACTTTTTGTTTTTTTGTATGTGTGTGCAAAGCATTGTGAAAATATCTCAAATAATAAAATTATTGTAGAGCTGTGAAATCGCTTCAGTCATTTGCAATAACCCTGTATATTCATGGGCCCCAGTCCTACATTGATACCGGTGAAAGTCGTTTCCCAATAGCTGTTATTGTTCCAGAGATATTTTGGGTGGACAAGATAGCTGGGACACACTGTATAAAAGTGATGATTTGATTGAGAAAGTAGGCAAAATTTAGTTTACTGATCAGATTTATTTTACCAAGAATAAAACAAAGACAGACATATTTAAAGTTAAACAAATTCTGGTAGAATATCGTAAACAACAGGTGGTTTAAGACCATAATGGAGAAGGATCCTGGGTGGAAAAAGTGAGGCAAATACTCTGGCCCTAAAAATGTGTATGACACAATCTGAATTGTTCTGATGTTGAGCAGACTTTGATCGATAACCTACGGAAGTCTCGATAGGTGTAGCTGAAAGCAAGTGGCGATTGAGATTTGTACGCCCAGACAAGGCTGGAGCAGCGGTACTTTACCCTGTTTGCTGCGTGTGGTAATGTAACTTGCAGCTGGTGAGTCGCGTGCGGCAGAGGCGGCACCTGTGAATCGAGTGCACCCATGAAAAAAATGCAAAATCTCATGATCTAGCGTTCAGGCAGACGGACCACAATTTACTCTCTACCAGAGCCCTGAAATAACGGTAGATTTCAGTGTGTGACACACTCTTTCGCTGGTCGTACCAAGGACCAATTTGGCTCGCTTATACGACAGAGCACACAAGGGTGCCAAAAGTCAAGACTGGTAAACCAAAAACGAATAAGTGTGCCCTCGGCAAACGAGTAGTCCGAGACGTAGGAAGTCACACTGTCAGTACAATAAGGACTTCACCACAGGTTCCCCAGTGTAACTACTCGCAAGTGAAGTCAGTCTTAGAACAGGCCACAAGTACCAACCACACATGTCAGAGCTTCTACCAGAAGTTCCTTTCAGAACAAAGTCCAGAACCAGAGTGCCACGCACCCCTCTAGATAAGAAAAATTCCGTTTTCCCGCAAAGTGCATGAACGACACTGCCTTCACCCAGTCTTCAGCCAATACAGGGCTTTAGAGGTGCTAAATCTCCCCTCCTAGAAGACAGCACAAACTCATGTCAAACCAGTGCAAGAGTTAAGAAACCTGCATTTCTGGAAAAAAAGAAACCACCAATTACTGGCCTTCTCAAGTTTATGTGGAAGGGAGAAGATGCTTTTCTCCGAAGTAGCGTCACTTCTCGAGGCAGAAAGCAAATAATACAATCTTAAAGATCTAAATCGGCTGTGCCTTGAGTCATGTTAGTCCTGGCTGTGAGGTGTCATAAAGATTCTGTCTCTGAATGTTTCTCAGACGCCAGAGTTTTTTCTACAACCAAAGCGGCTGATGGAAGTGTGTCACAGGCTTATTTGCAGTATCAGCAAACATGAAAATTTGTAAATTTTTATTAGGCATGGCACAGCACACAATGCCTGATCAATGACTCCACTGTGTAGATGTGTCCCTTCAATCCGTTGCCCATAGTCCAGTCTTCGGCTGGCGCCAATGCACGTATAGCTTGGCACTGTCCTCCTGGAGACCTGCCTTGACTAGGGGGTGCTCTGTCTGCCCTGTAAGACCGTGGGCCTGTCCGGCAAGATTTACTGAGGGATGGGCTCGCTTTCAACTTCCAACATGCCATTTCTACGAACTAAGAACCATGAAAATTCCTCATGCTTTTAGCGCCCTACCAGGCTCCTCCATCAACGCCTGCTTAGGCCGTTAACTTTCTAGAGTCTCGCTCAAGTTGCGTAACGATGTAACAAAATTCTTATGAAAAATAGGTGAGAGAGCAACTTGTCCCATATCACTACCCTCTACCTTCTGTTGATTTCTGCATGGGTAGTGTCTCACTTCAATATTGGTTAGTGTGACACGAACCAGAGGAAATCATTGAAAATAGTTGGAGAATCTCATCCTTATAACCGATATATATGTGTGAGAAAAGGTAACCTTGCCATTCAGGGTTGCCCATGGCTAAAACACGTCCTAGATTGACCTCAGTTCATTTCAGGGGTCATTCACTCACATGAAGCTGCAAGCCAGCAAGAGTACAAGAGAAGGTTGCTGTGAGTAGTATGAATTATGTTAGACTAAGGGGTCACTGCTACATCATAGACTTCCGATAATCTTTTGATAGGCGGTTAAAAGGCCTTGCAGCAAAGAAATATACCTATTCACACCATATCCTGAGGTCAGAGATGTCTAATGTTCCTAATCATTTACAATGTCCTGGAGTATGAACTGATCTCTGCTCATTGATTTACCCCTGCTCACATATATTCTCAAATTCTTAATGAACAAGGAAATTGCATGTGTAATCTGTTTGTCTTATTGCCTAAGTTGTGTAGTTTGTGTATTTATTTTCTACGACATGAAAACAAATACAGTCACATAATTAGAGCATTAATAAATGTGCAGAACAGCGTAAAATACACAATCAAGACAGTTCAGTTGATACATACAAAAACACGAAAAGATATTACATAATGATATTACAGAAAGGTATCTTATCGCTCCCTCCACAAGGGTCCCTGGGGAGACAAATTTTACAATTGAAAATGTCACACGAATTGAAATCATGGCACTCATGCACTCGCACAAACTCTGATTGGTAGGACTGAAGAACAGCAATTTGTGCCTGAGTGGAATGGCCTCTCACTCAGTGCATGACATGGCAGAAGTGGCGGCAGACGTTTGTGGTGTTCCCTCTCGTCTCTGGGCACCAACCACCATCTTTACGGCTTATGTACCGCACTGGACCCTTGGCGTCATCCTGGTCAGGCAGCGGTTAGCCATCAGCGACTGGCGTGACAGCATTGCATTTGACTTGCAACCCGCCCCCTAGCGTAGAAATCCATTCATCATTAGCAGGACGTGCGGCAGCCCTGCTCTCCCCATTCACCTCAGCATCGGAACGCGCCTGTTGGCGCGGGACATCGGAATAGCTCGCCTTTTGTCGACGAGACACGTTCCTATTGGCACCCCGCTGAGTCAGTCAGGCCCAGCGCGCACGCGTTGACTGTGGTGCCACGTAAGTCGTTTGTCCTTCGAACATGGGTCTGGCGGGACGTCGGCCACTAGGGGGTGGCTGTCGGCGCGTGGTGGCGTCCCGCTGTCTGAGCTGGCTTGTGACATGTGGCCTCCACTGGGGCTGCTGCATGACGTAGGCGCATCAGCTCGCCGCGGCCCGTTCTGTCACAGCAGGGCTCCTCCAAACCTGGGCTGGCACAGCGGAGAGTCATTACGGCTCACCGCTCCCTTCGCCCTCGCTGGCCTTGACGTCCAGTGTTGGAGTATGCACAATCCCCATGAGCGATCAAGCTCCATATTCTCTCACAAATGTCATTACATTGATATAATCCATTTACATAAAAAGAGAAAATAATAGTGAATACAATTTTTTATTTACTTAATATAATTATTTAATTATTTATTAATTTATTTATTTTATTACTAAGAACACAAATCCAAAAATAAATTTAATAACTGCAGGGCACTGTTAACGTTGTATGGACGTAAATTATGTGTTATGAGGTGTCTTTGTTTGTGTGTGAACGTGTTTTTGTTAGTTCAAATGGTTCAAATTGTAAGAGGTCCGAGCAGATGTAATTTCGATGTATTGCTCATGCGCTACCTGCGATATGCAAGGTCTCTGACCAGAGAGCAGTGTTGACTGCAGTAGGAACTGTGTAGCTGTAGCAGTAAGTTGTTGCTAGTCTGGAGTCTGGTCTGGTCTGATATGGTGTATCGTGTTGGCTGGCCCAGTCGCGGTGCAGCGATGCCGGAGCCTGAGTATTATTGTATAAGGTAAAAAGCAGCCTCGCGCATATGTAGTAATGTTATCTCAAGTCGCATGTAAATGTTTTAAAACTCTCGTAATAATAATTTTCCTCATAAAAAGTAACTTTTAACAACCATTCATTTCAATTTAAAGAATTTTCTAATTTCTCCCATCCATGATCATCCCGATTATTGCAATAGAAAAATCAGTTGCTTCCTTCCATAAATGACAGATAGGTCGGCCAGCTTTGCACAGAGCTGTGCCGGAAAAATTTATTGTAAGAGCAGATATATCCGGTGACTTCATTGAGGTAAGAAGTATTCCTTTTTTTTATTCAGAATGATCTTTCAGGGCCATGACGCAGCACTGCTGTCGTCCAAAATTTACCAGGTTAAATTCACAGTAAATTATTGAAAAGTCATAAATAAGTGAGCGACAATTTAATTGAGAGGTTAGTTACATTGTTTTATTACCAGGTTACTGAATTTATTTTTTATTGGGACGTTACACTGATTGTGAACGACATCATTATAATTTTTATTGTTGAGAGGTTTAGGAATTTTTCTGTTTTCCGGTTACACTAAAATGAGAATAAATTTTTGTGGGGAGGTTAAATGTGAAAGAATTCTGTTTTGAGGTTACGCTAAATGTGAATGAATTTTGAGCTTAGATTAAATCAGAAAGAATTTTGTGTGGAGGTTAATGTGAAAAGAATTTTGTAGGGAGGTTATAAATGTAAATGAATTTTGTAGGGAGGTTACACTGTGAAAGAATTTTGTTTTGAGGTTACGCATTTATTTTATTTTGTGGGGAGGTTACAAAATGGCTCCAAGCACTATGGGACTTAACATCTGACGTCATCAGTCCCCTAGATTTAGGACTACTTGAACCTAACTAACCTAAGGACATCACACACATCCATGCCCAATGCAGGTTTCGAACTTGCAACTGTAACAACAGCTCAGTTCTGGACAGAAGCGCCTAGAACCACTCATCGGCCACGACGGCCGGCTCTTGTTAGTTTTTGGTTAGTTCTACTCCTGCCATGCAAACAAATGTTTACGCTGGCGCTACCTCTACACCTCCACCAAACGTGCAGACTTCTCCCAGTACTAAATACTAACTTATTGTACTGCCCTATGCCTTTGCTAATACTACCGAAGCGAATTTTCATGCATTTTATTGCTTGTATACTCCTCTTTTATTTTCCTATGTCCGTCGGCGTTGTTTGCTGATGCTGAAGTGGCCAGGAAGTGCGTCTGCTCACTCAGGTGCTGGAGATTTGCCTGAAAACTTTGAAGTGGCATTTTATGACTGTGTACTTGTAATTGTACTTATTACAATGATGCCTCCTGTCTCCTGTGTCAGAATCACTGCTGCTCAAATGAAACACGAGCGTTATGCGCTATTTATATCTGTATATAAAAATTTTTCTAATTTAACTCTCATCAGTGGTCCATCATTTCGTTTCTGCTTCTTATATCTGGGTCGGGGTTCGCCACTCTACCATGACTTGCACTTGTCCGTGCTAGTTCCGATACACAATATTTCGCTGACGGCGCTCACATGGCCCTGGCAAAATTCCACCACGAGACACGCTACATCGCACGACAGGCGGTGGCTCATATCACACCGAGTCTTAGCGTCGACACTCGCCCAAAGCGTGGACGGCTAACTCCATACGAAACACATGCGAAAATCGAGACTCACATGCTCGTAACGCAAAGAGTCCTAGCGTCAACACGCGCCCAAAGTGTGGACTGCGAACACCTGGTGATTACTTAAAACTGGCAATGGAATTTTGATTCTGTCTGACACCTTCCTGTAAATGTTGGCGTGAAGTGTCACAAATACACAACTCGTTTGACCACGTTAAACAAGGACTCATGCTGAAGACTAATGGAAATGATAAATAACCAAAATAACACCGAAACTCAACAAATCGAAAAATACGCTAAGAAACGCAATATCAACATTAAATTACGTTAAACTGTTCATCCATGGAGACTATTTACATTCTGCACCTTCTCTGATCTATATATCTACTATGTACACTTATTCTATGAATGGCTTGACATGACAGACATGGTGGATACCAAGAGATTTCCCTGATCTCAAGTCTCTAGCTTCAGAGCGTTCAAGCTCTTTGAAATTCGACAATAATTCACTGACAAATATTAAAGCAAATCTGAATACATCTACAATCTCAGAAAAATGACTTACAGCCAATGGCATAACGATATTTCCAGTATCTTTAAAACAACAAAAGTAATTTACAGTGACTAAACATTTTCAGAACGTACTTCCAAAATGACAACTTTTAAGTGCTTCATGTAATTTCGAGAAACGATGTCTCACAGGGTAGCATTACGCTATAGCTATCATCCCTGAAAGCTCCATATAGGTATTTTACGTATTTCTTGTTTTAGTGCGTTTTCTATATCTCTTCATTATGCAAATGATTGTCAGAACATCGCATTCTCCACAGTAACACAGCAACTGATGCACTATGAATACTTCATATCTTGTCATACTCGTTACTGTTACTATTTCTGCCACATATTTACTTAACCGTTGATTACAACTTCTAATATAACATCGTGATGATTTATGAAGTAGTGAATCACATACGCTAGATGACGCCACTACTGTAAAAAGAACCAAAAGATGCTTCTGTTAAGAAAGCCTAAACAATTGTTTAATTTAAACAGTATTTTGTGACAATCTGTTGTTGTTTAAACTGAGTGCACTCACACAAGAATACTGACTTATTTTCTTATAAACAAATATTTATTTAAATATATTGTAAATGATCAGAGTGTGACCATGTTTATAATATTTATTATGGTTAAATATTGTGGAATTATATTATCTTAGTCTGGGAAGTGATCAATCTGAATCAAATCATATCCATAGAACTTACGAATGACTTGATTTTGGTGGGGATGGCCTTCGGGAAGTAGAGAGCAGACAGTAGTACAACACCACCGGAGTCGAAAGAAAAGAGGCACTTTGGAGCGAAGAGCTCAAGGAAGCGTTTCTGAAGAAGGCAGACCTGCCTGTGGTATCATGTGGTATTTGATCGTGTTGGTGATAGATTCTGAGTGGTGAATGGCCGCTACTGTACTTTAACTTTTGAAAGGACTTAACATTTCGAGAGATTTGAACGTGCTCCATTGTCCGCTCGCATTACTGAGCTGCTATTCTTTGTATCATGTATGGTAAATTGTGAATCATCATGTTAAAATCTGAACTACTTTGAGCAGGCTAATACTTCGTGTATTGTGATCATGTGTTGAATGACTACTTAGCTTGGGTATTCTGCTACCACTCTCGTAATGCTTTACTGTGTGCATTTTGATTGGATATCATGGGACCACTTTCCAATAATTTGAGATGTACGTTCTTGAATAAACATTATTCAATATAATTGTCTGTTGTATACATCAATTAGATATATTAGAATAGAACCATTTTTATTAAATTATTCATTTATCTTTTATTTTATATTTCTGTGTATTAATTTGCAGTTCCAGCTAATGCACTGAATCTAATTGCAGGATCTCAGCTACAGATTATTATTTGCAGTGATTTGGCTGCAGATGTGCATGGCTCGACCCTATGATGACATTGAGTTATTCTTTTTAAACAGAGCTGTGCATAGCTCAATTACCTAAGGTGCTAGCAACACCAGGTAAAGTCCAAACTGGTTTACTGCTGTGAACTGCTGAATACATTGGAATACTCAGCAGAAGAAAACCGTCATTCTACCAACAGTCATTATACACAGTCAGCGGTAGTATTTAATTATCGGATGACACTACTATGAATAAAATTATAGACATAAACTAAGAACAAAATTGAAGGCTAAATTTTCAAGAATGATAGGCTGCGCTCCTGCGCCAAGTTCCACTTCACATTCTGTGATCTACGTTTCGACCCCTCTACTGTTTACGGTTAGCTGGACACTCAGGTAACCTTGGACACTAGAAGATCGTCTAGAAGAAATTGAAATGAAACGTGACGCTGTTAACAACCTAGAAGATTTCTTTACATAAGAATAACACTCATAAAGAAATATCTAGCTTACAGATATAGTTAACTGAACCATTCAGAACGTCTTCAAATTGTCCTGTGAAGGCTCATAGTAACATTTCTGCGCTATAGATTGGATTTTTTGCTTATCGGCTCCACTGTCGCACTTCGGAGAAGTGTTTAGTTTATATTTGTGTAACGAGTCTCACGTTTGCTACTGTTCGCTGTAATTCGTTGTAGAATGACCCAGGACTTTCTTGGGATATCAGAGCCAGTTGGGTCTCCAGACCCATCAGTCTTATTTAGAACGTCTTCAAACTGTCCCGTGTATGTCCCTAGTGAACATTTCTGCATTATATGCTGTATTTTTTGGCGATCTGCTCCCCTGTCGCTCTTTGGAGACTTCTTTAGTTCCCATTAGAGTCTGCACTTTTGAAACTGTTGGTTCTAATGCGGTGTTCAGAGATACATCGCAATTTCTTGAGATCCGCAGTTACAGTATCACCCCCGCCTTTCTTGTAGTATTGCACAACATGAGAGTTGTTACTTTCCAAGCATATGGCTTCCGCAAAGGGTGATTTTCTAGCGCAGAGTCACATGACATTTATATAACCAGGGAACGAATGAAAAGGAAGTTGGTCACTGTTTCGAATTTTGTCAAAATGTTTTAGAAGCACTCGTTGACTTCACTGTTGTGGTTGAAGTGTATGATTTAGAACTGGTAGCCAGAAAGTGGGAATAAATTATCGTTAATCACGCCCAAAATTATTCACTGTATTTGATTCTGTTCGATGTTTGTTTTCTTGGTCTGTGGGCAAATAAGTCGAATGGGAGCAACAGTATTCTGCTACTGAATAAACCAGAACGAAATATGTTGTTCACAATGTTGATGCCAAAGAGCCCCGTATAGTGCCACGTAGCTTCTATATGATGATTTTCCTTGTACAGTGTTTTTCAGTTGTCTTTGACATTTGTTTCTTACAACTTAACGTCCTGTCTACAATAACTTCTCGGTACTTCAGAGTTTTATTGTAGATTAAGGTGACATGGTTGAAAGGAATTCTAAGTTAAATGATTCCAAGTTTGTTGGTGGAGGTGAAATCATGTAGCCTCCATCTTAGCTGAATTTGGCTGGAGCCTTCATTTATCGATACACTGTACTGACGCATTGAAAATAAATCTTTGTTAGTCAGTCGTCCGGTATCTCACAGTTAACGTATGCCACATATTGAGAAAAACATAACCATGCCTAGGGAACGTTATTATGTTAGTGGAGCTGTAGGTCATAGGTATAAGTGCAGATATTTCTATTCGTGCCTGAAGACTGTGCACTGAACATTACACCAGTAGTCACGTCTTTGAAGACTAATATTTATGGATACTACGAATATTGTGTTTTTAGGTTTGTTTAGTACTTCCGAGTGCAAATGGCACGAGAAGTCATTAATGTTCATTTGCCCTGGGCAGCACGTCAGGTACTGAAGCGTTGACGCTTGGGCGCAAAACGGGTAATCTATACTGACAGGCATAGTTTACTTAGCGGAGCAGTTACGACCATACAGAAAACGTCGCACAGTAAATTATGCGACGTTTTGTGGGAAGACTGTTAGACCCAGAGAAAAAATAACTGAGATACTGAAGGGGGTTTATCACAATATCTACACCTTTACACCTAAGACCCTGTATTGTGCTAAATGTTGGCGTCCTCACTTGCACGTCATGTGACGACTTACTTTGTAACGCACGTGACAGTTTTGAAAACTGACTGTATTTCACAAGCAAACTCAGATTCACCGGTGAACAAATTGGAGATCACAGCACATTTTTCTCGAATCTGTCAGAAAAATTCACTCTGGCCTGAAAACCTTCGTTGCTGATACCTTACACAATATGCATACCATATAGATCGAAAGGGCAGTTTACAGTACACTGCAGTTGAACTTGCTACACATACCTGATAATAGCACGCATCAGCTACAAATGTGTTTCAGACATACGTCTCTTTGCACAGTATATTAAGGTTCTCCTCATGCGACTGACGGATGGAGTGTGGAAAGAATGGCTGTTTAGACACTCCATTTCGCTATATTATTAGCCTAACCTTAACTTCAGAGTCTCTGCAGCGGCAGAGGTTTTTTCCTGTCGTATAGCACCTGCGATTTGAGACTTTAAGCATTTGTATTCCACTATTTCGTCAGCCAATTAGACCACTAAACATTCTCAACGACCTCATGTGAGCACCTTCGACATATCCTGTCAGTATGACTCATACACTTGAGCAATATTCTAATAGTGGCCACGCAAGTGTTTAGTTAGCTGACACTTTCGTAGACAAAATGCAGTTTCCCAAGACTTTACCAATAAAGAGAAGTCGGCCCTTGCTTTATGTAGAAATGAGCTTATATGATTTTCCGCTTTAAATGTTTGGTACTACTGACTACAGCTACGATTAAAAGTTCTTGCACTAAGCGAAGTGTGTCACTTTATATTTCTCTACAGGGGCAGCTACAAAAAGGGTGAGGCTGCAGCTGATGCTATCCAACAAGCCGTTTACATATAACATCCGAATTATACATTTTCATTGGAAGCACAAGAAATTCACGTCTGTAAATAATTCAGTTTGAAATGAATGGTTATGCAGTTTTCTTTACTTTAATTTATGATTTTAATGGAGCAGCCTGCTTTACGTTCCAGGTTGAAAGAGGAGAAAAAGGAGACGAAGTACGACCGCTAGTAAACCTCAATTGAAACATTATCTGGCTTGCACAACATTTATGAAACTGGCAACATTTTCTGGCCTATTCTCTTCCAGCTTTATTTGATTTACTCTACATCCTACTTTATGACCGGCAATGGTCCATGTGATAAGTGCGCAATTATCTACTGTAATTATCTTACTTCCTTTGGAGCATACTTTTTTATCGTCATCTACACTTCAGGTTATAGGCACACGACTGCTACAGTAACCAAACTAATTTTTTCCTTGTCAGACTTGACTTTCTCTCCAACTTAGTTTATACCTTTTAATTTTGAGTAGTAATCTATCACTGCATGTAACACACTGCGCCCATTTCAAAGTATCCGGATGTCTTAATATTTATTTCTGAGAAAGTAGTAGTTTCGATTTTTCCAAACTCACCGTATGCAAGTCTGGCTGTAGTTTCACACATTTACCCTCTTTCAGAGAATTACAACTCTAGTGATTTTCTTTTCAATAATATTTCAGTAATATTTTATGCTGCCATGTGTTGCGTCTCCTATCTTAAGCACTATAAAATTGAAATAATTACCACAAGCATAGCCACAGTGACATGTATACACGCCGATTCCTGAATAAATGTTTATTCTTGTATTCGTTCCAACCTTCAGACATAAATTGTATCTCATTTTAAAATCCTGGAAAAATGGTATATCTTACAGCGCTTTATCTGGCAGTTTTATACTATTCAATAATTTTTGTTTGTACAATCATAACACAAACTTTGCGAATCATATTTACAGCCACAGCCGTTTTAGGTTTGTTTATTAACACCAATCAACCTTCAGCCAAACCCAGAGATACCTTATTCCCTTACTGACACTCTACGTATGTCTTTATATTTGGCATTAAATAGCAACTGTACGTGACCGAACCTTTGTCGGCTCACTATATTTTCAATTGAGCCTTTTAGTTGTTTAGGGGTTTGCATCCATGTTTTTTACGCGATGTCGTTTATTTTTCAGTAATCTCTGATCTCTCGCACCCTCAAAGTCATCGAACAAGCTACAAGTTGCTATAAATAATTGTGTCAAAAGTTGAGACACAGTGGCACCACACGCTACTACCAGATTAGTCATCTCACTATTGCCGTTTACTGCAAGGCTAAGTGAACGAATACGCCACAGGGCTGTTGCTAATTTTATCTACAGTTTTACACTGCGCCATCTGGTAATTCCTGTGGTGTCATCTCACTTTCTTAATACTGTATAATGTTCATTGGATCAGAAGTGCCGTCAATTTGACCTCCACTACAGCGATTACCTCAGAGATATTCATTAATGGTCATTCGAGTCTACTCTCTGTGTTACTAATACATCTAAACATTTTCTCTTGAAGCCATTCCTTCACATCTGTGATTTCCTGTGTGGAGTGAACACATGCATGGTCAATCAAACCTTTCGTTACAGTATTTGTGATCAGTTTCGTACCGGTTACTTCTTAACTCTCCAGTAAAACTTTTCGAATCTTTAAATTTTAGAGACTGATCTGTTACACTACTGAATTTATAAACTTTTGATATAATGTTTGGGTCGTAACTGTGAAACAATGAGATACTGCATTTCGTTATGCACTGCCGGAAAAAAAATGCAACACCCTCGAGGTCGAGGTCGTTTTCTTGCCAAGTTAGGTGACAGGTAGTTCATCATTGTAGGAGTGTATGACACCAAATTCAGACCAGATGAAATATACATGTCACAGTAAAGGGTTACCAAATAGCCGCACCAATATCCCCCTCTTGCTGCGTCCCAGGGCATGTATTCTGGCTCGAAAACGGTCATACAGAAGTCGAATGGCATCCTGTGATAGATTGTGCCTAGCATCTTGTAGCGTTTGTTGCTATTCTGCCACAGTTCTTGCAGGCCCTGGAGAATGAGTAAATTCTCACTTAATCATGTCCCAAACATGTTCAGGTGGTGAGAGATCTGGTGATCTTGCTCCCCAGAACAGTAGTTATACACCACAAACAGCATGCTGCGTCGCAGGATCCGTATGCGCATTGTCCTGCTGAGAAAACATATTATATCGCTATCGAAGCAGTGACAGTACCACTGGGATTACAGCCTGTGCAATAATTCGGGCAATGGTTACTTCACCTTGCAGAAACACCAAATGTAGCCGCGAGTTGTAATAGACAGGCCCCCACCCCATGGAGACTACGAAGGTGGCTATGTATTGTGGGCGAATGCATTCTGCAACAGGCAGCTCACCAAGTGTAAGGGGTTACGCCCGTCACTCGCATACAGACAGAACCCTCATACCTGAAAAAGAGAGAACGCCATTCCACTCTCTAGTCTTTCAGGGCACCAGAGTAGCCATGCGCGGCGGTGTCGTCGTGGTAGTGATAGTCAGGCCAGAGGCACGGGTGATGTTAATCCTACTGCAGCCAGACGGTTCCTGGGGACATAGCAGGTGCCAGATGTGCCTTGATTTCGTCTCTGGATGATGTTCAATCGGCCACTGATGCTAGCACAGTGCGTCAGACTTGACGTACTTCTATATTACGCAGACGCCCAGAATTCTTCCTACAGGTGTGAGAATGTCCGACAGACCGCTGTTGAGATCAGTCACACACCACCGATACAATGTGCGTAACACCTGCAGCAATCCGTCGATACGGCCATCCAGGTTCCCGCAAGCCCGTAATACGTCCACGTTCAAATGGCTGGAGCCGTTGAGCAGCAGTATTTACTCGCCGGTGGGGCATGGTTGCACCCTACGATGAATATTGCAAACACTGTTCACCTGTAAACTGAGCACAGCTACTGCCAGCAGAGTAAAGACAGAGAGTGCACAGACAGACCAGAGTATCGTCTGATCTCCGATGATCAGTAACACTACAACCCCTCTGTGTGCACGTATTATACCTTGGTGCTGCTGAGGCTGTTGCAATTTTTTTCCGGCCGTGTATAGTGCTCAGTTAGGCCCAGTTCTCTACCGTTTCACTTCCGAACACTGCGCTGGAGAAACCAACACTTAAATCTTTCCGTACGAGATCTGATTTCTCATGTTTTCATATGAAAATGATTTCTGTCTATGTAGACGGGAGTTTATAAAATATTTCCGGATTCGGAGGAGAATGTCGACGATCGAAATTTCGTCGCCGCAACGAAAAACACCTTTATCTAAACCACTGTCACCTCAACTCACGTATCATGACCGTGTCACTCTGTCCCCTATTTAGCGGTAATACAAAACGAACGGTCCTTCTTTTTCAATATCCGCCGTCAATCCTATCCGATAAGAATCCCATATCTCGCAGCAGGCACCGGAAGGGGACGGACAAGTTTAGCGTCTCTTTAATAGATCTGTTGCATCTTCCAAGTGTTCTGACAATAAAACGCAGTGTTTGGTTCGCCTTCCCCGCGACATTTTCTATGTGATCGCTCAAATTTAAGTTATTCATAACCGTAATCCCTTCGTAATTGTAGTCCTTGGAGGACGCCAGATATCACGAAATGTGACCTCTCCTACAGGAAATCACGAATCCAATCGCACAACTGACTCTGTACTCCATAGGCACGCAGTTTGATCAGAAGCCGCTTGTGAGGAACGGTGTCAAAAGCCTTCTGGAAATCTAAAAATACGGAGTTAATGTGAGCTACCCAGTCGATAGTACGTATTAGTTCGTGTGAATAAAGAGCTAATTGTATTTCACAAGAAAGACATTTTCTGAGACCACGCTGGCTGCGTCAATAGTTCACTTTTTTCGAGGTAATGCATGATGATCAATCATAGCATCCTGCTACAAATCGACGTTACGGATATGTATCCGTAATTCAGCAGGTTATTCCTATTTCCTTTTTTCAGTATCAGTGTGAGCTGCACAGCTTTGCAGTCTGTAGATATGGGTCTTTCGTCAAGCGTTTGAGATTAAAGCCTTTTTTGTATTTTACCGAGACCTTCTAAACTGAATAACTGCACACTCTACTCCACACAATCCCCGTTACCAGTGTGTGTAACAGCCTGGGCTATAAAGCGGAACCTGATACCCTGATACCCATAATATGGTGCAAGTCAAAGGGATCTGAAACCTACACGATCGCAGAATCATATGAGCCTCTGATTGATTCATTTCTCCATGCCAAAGGTCCCCAAATGGTCCTGTCGACGAGGTTACAGACAGCGAGCTTTTCCTTTATCTTAAAAGCAATACTATTAGTCCTTACTACTTCAGATAGCCGCCGGACTGCGGATGGTGAACCGGCGACTGTGATGGTATCTTAAAGTTTCGAGTTCTTTTGACTCTGTCCTAGAACGGTTTTCGCCAAGGCCGTTATGCTTCTCGCAGTTTCGTCCGTCTCGAATCTGTTATCTTATCAGCTAGTCAAGCGGCAACACCTTATTGTTGTCTTCTTCGACATGCAGTAGGCTTATGACACTACATGGCATCACCACATCCTCGTCACTGTGTATGATGAGGTCTCTGAGACCCGCTCCAAATTTTTGTCTAGAACTTCTTGCCACACTGTACATACTGGGTCAGAGTCAGTGCTTCCCGCAGTACCCCACGTATATAAGAGAACTGGTCCCACAGGGCTCTGTATCGAGTTTGTTCCTTTTTCTAGCGGCTGTCAATGGTCTAGCTGCAGCCGTGTAGTCTACAATGTCACTTTCCCTGTGTGCTAACAACTTATGCATTTGCTTTTGGTCCTCAACTGAAGGTGTTGCTAAACGCCGTCTGCAGGATGCCATGTGAAAGGCACATTCCTGCGATCTCGTCCATGGGTTCTAGCTTTCAACTGCCAAGACATGTGTCATGCCTTTCTGTCATCATTGTACTGCCCATCTGTTCCCAGAACTCTACCTCGATGACCAGTCGCTCTATCTGATGGAGTCTTATCGCTTTTTCGGACTGGTCTTTGATGCACATCTCACCTCTGAAGCTTAAGTGAACATGTTATTCACACCTTAATTTTCTTCACTGCCTCAGTAACACCAGCTGGGCCATAGTCCGCTCTACAGTCTTGTAGCTCTACAAGCTCTGATCCGATCCCGTCTTGATAATGGTAGTGTGGCATATGCTTCTGCATCACCTTCAGTAGTGCAGATGCTGGACCCAATACACCATTGTGCCTTTTGGACCAGGTGCCTTTAGGACCAGCCATGTGAACAGCCTACTCGTGGAGGCCACTCCCTCATACAGATCAGATGCCAACAACATCCACTCACCTTTGTGATTCACATTTGCTGCTCCACTGAGCATCTGAGCTTCTGAGTCCTTTTTCCTGGTAGGGAGGTCCACTTCCTCCAACATAAGCCCAGCTTTGGATTTGCAATCACAGTTTGCGTGAAGGGTCTCTGTTCTGATCCCCACTTACACCCACTGTAGCCTCTTATTAGGGAGAAACTGCTTACGCCCCCGTGATGTGTACCCTGTGCTTCGAAATGTCTCGATCTAGCCTGTGGTCTGGCAGATTCTGTTGATCACACGGTTTCTCACAGCCTGTTCCTGTCCGTACTTGATGGAGTTCTTGGTTTGTAAGTGATATTCACTGATGGCTGTACAGACTATGGTGGAACTGGTTATGCCTACACAAATGCAGGGTGCAATGAACTACACTCCCTGCTGAACAGATGCCGTGTATTCACTGCAGAATTGATGGCCATTTCTCTAGATCTCAGCCATGTTCGCTCTTGCACTGGCCATACGTTCTTCATCAGCAGTGACTCCCTGAATATTCAGGCTACTGACTGGCACTACCGTCAGCACTCACTGGTTATGACTATCTAGGATCTTCTTTCTGACCTCCACCAAGCTGGATTGTTGGTCATCTTTGAGTGGAACCCAGGTCATGTGGGGATCCCAAGGAATGAACATGCTGACTGTTTGGTCAAGTTGACTGCCAGGATGCCAACCTTGGAGAACTGGACTCTCGGTCGACTCTACATCGTCAGTTTTTGGATGCTTGGATCATGAACTGGTGTGCCCTGCCTTCTCTGAATAAAATGTGAACCATAAAGTGGACCACAACAATGGGCACACTTGGCTAACTCACAGCCACGTCCTCCAACGTGAGAATCCACTCACTGTCAGTGTGATGCAATCTGGTGCTAGCCCATATCCTAGTGGAAAGCTCTAATTTGATGACCTTCTTACGGAACCGTAAACTTGCTGATATGCTACCTCTCGTGCTAGTGGAAGACACCTAAGTGGCTGATTTGGTTTTATGTTTTGCTCATGAAAGTGGTTTCTGCTCTGTGACGTGGGGCACATTAGCCTCGTCGGCTGCTTGGAGGGTTGGAAGGATGCCCCGTCCCCTGCTGCAACCCGAGTGGCCCACGGCTGCCCTTGTTCAGTGGTCTTGCCTGACTCATGCCATTACCACCTTTTTGATTCTTCTTTTTTTTTACATCTGTCGTTGGTTTACTGTCTCGTTGTCGCTGTTCTTTTGAGATTTTATTCATTTTTCCGTGCCGCTAGTTTTGTTGTGGCAATGGAGGATGTGGAAGCACCGAACAGTTGCAGAGGGTACGTCTCCCATCGCATAATGCGTCCTAAGGGCCTGCAACTATTTTTTGACGGGCCCATCTCTCACTTCTACTTGCCTCTTTGTCTTGGTTTTCTTGATTCTCGGATACCATTGGGATCATTGGCACCTGTGTTTTGTGTCCTTCCTCTCTGGCGACTATGCCCGGTTTCACACATAAAGAATAAAGGAAATGATGACCTGTTAGTTCAGCCCTTTTGACCACACCAATCCTTCCAGCCATCTATCTAGAATTAGCACTTTTGTGATAAAGGAACTGCTATTGTAATTCCAAGTAAGTGCGATATTTCTAAAGTGAAGTGATCTACAGCTGTGGTTACACTAGTTTCAAAAATGAAGCCTCAGTGAACCATAAATTCTTTGCACCAAAAGCCAGTGTTAATTAATGTTATTCCAATCAGTGTGTGTCCAGTGTTTCGTAATCTTAATGGAATAATTCTGTGCACTTAGGGGTGCTCATTGCTAATTAATGAGCTACTAAATTATAGGAGTTCCTCATAAAGAATTACATAATGTTAGTCACTTGTTCAGTGTTTTTCACTTTTGTATAAATATTTCCTTTTACCATATTGTAAGAGGTCCATGATTAAGGAATTTGTTGCTAGCGCACTCGAGCAGATGTAATTTCGATGGATTGCTCACGCGCTACCTGCGATATGTAAGCTATAAGAGAATCTGAGACCAAAGAGCAGTGTTGATTGCAGTAGTAACTGTGTAGCAGTAGGAGTAAGTAGTTGCTAGCGAGCAGTCTGGTGTATCGTGTTGGATGGGCCGGTCGTAGTGGAGCGATGGCGGAGCCTGAGCATTGTAGTATAAGGTAAAAGCAGCCTCGCGCATATGTAGTATTGTTATATCGAGTCCCATGTAAATGTTTAAAAAAAATCTCTTAATAATAATCTTTCTCATAAAAAGTAACTTTTGACAATCATTCATTTCAGTTTAAAGAATTTACTAATTTCTCCAATCCTTGGTCATCCCGATTATTGAAAGGAAAAATCAGTTGTTTCTTTTTATACACTCCTGGAAATTGAAATAAGAACACCGTGAATTCATTGTCCCAGGATGGGGAAACTTTATTGACACATTCCTGGGGTCAGATACATCACATGATCACACTGACAGAACCACAGGCACATAGACACAGGCAACAGAGCATGCACAATGTCGGCACTAGTACAGTGTATATCCACCTTTCGCAGCAATGCAGGCTGCTATTCTCCCATGGAGACGATCGTAGAGATGCTGGATGTAGTCCTGTGGAACGGCTTGCCATGCCATTTCCACCTGGCGCCTCAGTTGGACCAGCGTTCGTGCTGGACGTGCAGACCGCGTGAGACGACGCTTCATCCAGTCCCAAACATGCTCAATGGGGGACAGATCCGGAGATCTTGCTGGCCAGGGTAGTTGAATTACACCTTCTAGAGCACGTTGGGTGGCACGGGATACATGCGGACGTGCATTGTCCTGTTGGAACAGCAAGTTCCCTTGCCGGTCTAGGAATGGTAGAACGATGGGTTCGATGACGGTTTGGATGTACCGTGCACTATTCAGTGTCCCCTCGACGATCACCAGTGGTGTACGGCCAGTGTAGGAGATCGCTCCCCACACCATGATGCCGGGTGTTGGCCCTGTGTGCCTCGGTCGTATGCAGTCCTGATTGTGGCGCTCACCTGCACGGCGCCAAACACGCATACGACCATCATTGGCACCAAGGCAGAAGCGACTCTCATCGCTGAAGACGACACGTCTCCATTCGTCCCTCCATTCACGCCTGTCGCGACACCACTGGAGGCGGGCTGCACGATGTTGGGGCGTGAGCGGAAGACGGCCTAACGGTGTGCGGGACCGTAGCCCAGCTTCATGGAGACGGTTGCGAATGGTCCTCGCCGATACCCCAGGAGCAACAGTGTCCCTAATTTGCTGGGAACTGGCGGTGCGGTCCCCTACGGCACTGCGTAGGATCCTACGGTCTTGGCGTGCATCCGTGCGTCGCTGCGGTCCGGTCCCAGGTCGACGGGCACGTGCACCTTCCGCCGACCACTGGCGACAACATCGATGTACTGTGGAGACCTCACGCCCCACGTGTTGAGCAATTCGGCGGTACGTCCACCCGGCCTCCCTCATGCCCACTATACGCCCTCGCTCAAAGTCCGTCAACTGCACATACGGTTCACGTCCACGCTGTCGCGGCATGCTTCCAGTGTTAAAGACTGCGATGGAGCTCCGTATGCCACGGCAAACTGGCTGACACTGACGGCGGCGGTGCACAAATGCTGCGCAGCTAGCGCCATTCGACGGCCAACACCACGGTTCCTGGTGTGTCCGCTGTGCCGTGCGTGTGATCATTGCTTGTACAGCCCTCTCGCAGTGTCCGGAGCAAGTATGGTGGGTCTGACACACCGGTGTCAATGTGTTCTTTTTTCCATTTCCAGGAGTGTACATGACAAATCTATCGGGCAGCACTGCAGAGAGCTGCGCCAGAAAAATTTCTTATAGGAGCAGATATATACGCGTTATCCGGCGACCTAATTGAAGTAAAATTTTTCAATTTATTCAGAATGAATTTTCAGAGCCATGACGCAGCACTGTTGACGTCCTAAATTTACCAGTTTAAATTCACAGTCATTATTGAAAGGTTATAATTGAGCGACAGTTTTATTGAGAGGTTAGTCACATTGTACTATTGGTAGGTTACAGAATTTATCTGTTGGTAGGTTACGCTAAATGTCAATGTTATGGTTATATTTTTTACTGTTGGGAGGTTTCGGAACTTTTACTGTTGGGAGGTTACACTAAATGTGAATATTATTTATGTTATTTTACTGTGGGGAGGTTACACTTGTCGACTACCGGCCAGGATCGTATTTTTGTGAATTTCTGAGAGGTAGTCAGTTCTATATCTGCTCTTATTTACTTAATATTAAATGTAGTTTCAATCTGGCGCAACGCATTTAATAATTTGTAACTCTTTCACAGATCATCGGCAATTTATTGTTCTTTGTTGTAATTGTATTTGTTCCATTTTTGCTTTGTCTTTGTTTCATTTTGTGCTTAACTTTGATTTGTGAAAATGCCGCGAAAAACTGCTAACAGTACATGGCGATGTGCAATGAGTGAAAAAGCCGACTCGAATAATTTGACCGATAATACTAGCGACAGTCAGTATAATAGTGATAATCCTCTAATTACAGATAATCAGTGCGTGCCGATCACTAGTAATGATTTTATTCCAGATGATGGACAAACACATTCAGTTATGTCCACACTTAATTTAATGGCAAATGATGACGCGGCACAATCCGTTACAATGAACGCTGTCCAGTTTGTCACACATGATTGGCAAAATTTACACAGTGAACAGACAAATGTTTCTAACGAAGGTGAACAATGTACTCAAAATATGTCGGATTTATTTGATTCCGGTGTAGTGACCAACAGTGCACATCCAACTGGCGAACCTTTTCAAGAATCAGAGAATGACCAAATGGTTACACAAAACGTGACAATTGCAGATACGCCATCAAACAGCACAGAGAATAGAGTAGGTAATATTGGTATGGATCAACTACTTAATGAAAATCTCAAACAACAATTTAATGAAAATCTCAAACAGTCGAATGAAAAACAAGACAACAATTTCAAACAACTTTATGAAAGTTTCAAACAGTCGAATGAAAAACACGACAGGTGGATCAAACAAATTAATGAGAACTTTAAACAGATTAATGAACAGATTGCAGCCGTTGCCGTCCAATGCAATGATACTAAAGAACAATTACGCGAGGAAATTAAGGCTTGTGCTAGGAATAGTAATGAAGAAATTAGATCTGTTGCACAAGAATTAAGTAATACACATGCAGCCACAACGAAATTACTTATAGATGAAATTAGTGCAGTCGCTAAACAATGTTCTGAAAACGCAACACAGTTACGCGACGAGTTTAAATTAATGTCATCAGAACTTTCACGCACACTGGATGCGAAAGTAGATACGAAATTTGAACAACAAAACAGCCAAATTGACGAACGTTTTAATCACCACCTACAAAACAGTGAAACGCGTTACCGTAAATTTGTACAGGAACAGAAAAAAGTAAAGAAACAAGTCATGGAAACAATTACTGCGCAGAGACAGGAAGATAAGCGTAAATTGTTTACGAAAGCAAAGACATACGTAGACAACAACATTGCTACAGTATCAGACGAAATTAATACTATC
The DNA here is from genome assembly GCF_021461395.2 of Schistocerca americana. Classification (NCBI taxonomy): domain Eukaryota; kingdom Metazoa; phylum Arthropoda; class Insecta; order Orthoptera; family Acrididae; genus Schistocerca; species Schistocerca americana. Next base: position 213,175,615 of record NC_060125.1, on the reverse strand, counting down.
AAACAGTTGAACACTGAATTGCATAATGAAATCTCCGCTCTTAAAACAAAAACAGACACACACACATTAGACTTCCAGACAATGACCAACAGACTTGAAAAGTTGGAACTAATACAGGATCCCGATGCCATCAAAGCAGACGCTAAGAAATTGAACAAAACCACACGTAAAATGCAAAAACAAATTAATGCTTGTGACACTAAAAACGACGATCTGGTAAAAGCACTGACTGAAAAATTTGATGAATTGGCCAGTCGTATTGACGTTATCGAAAATAACAATGACACCAAATCAGACGATACACCAGCAGTTTCGTTTAATCAAACACCCGAATTCCAAAACATGCAGCAGACAATCAGTGAGACAGGTTCGTCCAATAATACATTACGTAGAAAACTGTCATCTTTACAGCAAGAAGTGACAGAGATGAAAAATATTTCAGCCTCTAACACGACACACCATACGCCACATTCCGAACATTTCTCACACTCACACAGCCAGTATAATTTAGGTAATTTACAGAGAGTACCTGACTTAGATTCCGAACAGTCACAGGCAAATAGATTACCATACAATCCTGAACCTGTTCAGACATACAGAGACGATAATTTTGATTATAAGCACTTTATATCCGTGAGAAAATTTAAGGTATTTAAGAATGACAGAAAACAGATTCACGCTTTGGACTGCATACAACAATTTGCTTTTGAATTTTCACCGGCGTTGCCTGTAATGCAGAAACTGAAATTTATTTGCAGCGCGTAAGTGACCTCAGGGGATTCATTACGCTTCCATGAATATGTGCCGTAGCGTGTACAGGGCCCCGAGCCGTAGTAGTGCTATTTCTTCTTTAGTTTTCTGCACTACTGCCTACTCTTTTATTATCCTTTATATGTATTAAAACAACTCTTAAACTATAGGTCTATCTAGGATTAGGAATCAGTAAAGAAAACATGATATGACTAGTTTTACCTGAGAGTGACAGTTTTCGTTAGACACTCCTGAAATGACAAGAAATACGAGCATAATTTTAATAACAGACAAAATTTTAATCACCAGTATGTACAAAATTTTCAGCAATCGCAAACACATTTTGGTAACAGTAGAGGTTTTCCCCCACAACAACAACAAAACCAGCCGGTTAGCATACCTAACCAACAATATAATGTGCAAGGTCAACCAAACTTTAATGTTTCGCCGCCTGCACGCATAGCGTTGGCTCCACCAAATAGTAACGCACCGCAACATGGAAATCAGTACCTACAGAAAACACATCATTTCAGTTCCTATCGCAACGCGCCGTATAGCAATGACTATCATGACAGACGTAAAAGTAATGAGCACAATTTTCAGCATAACAGTCGGTCTTACCAGCAGCAGAATCAACCACAACAACAGATTATCATGAATGAATCAGACAGTAGGTATCATCCCGAACCTAATACGTCAGGACGAAGTAACAGAACAGTACAAATAGTCGAAATGGCACAGCATCTTCCTGCAAATAACAGTACGTCAGATAGAATTTGACTAGATACAGTACAGGTTGCATCCTCCAGCAACGTAAGTAATACTTCTGATACACAGAATCTTGTTCACGAAAATGTTATTACTTTTGACGACATCCGAGACATACTTTTGCATGAAAAACCAGTTATTCAAAAAACCATTTCCCACCCTGTCATTGAAGTAAAGATCGGATCATCCACGTTTTCAGCAGTAATCGATTCTGGATCACTTATGTCAGTTATAAATGAAGAAACCTTCAACGAATACAACAAAGAGAATATTTATCCTACGTTACCATTAGGCAAAACTAAAGTAAAAGGAGCAGTATCTGGTAAAGGAGTAGATGTAAAATTACAGACACACTTATCATTTTGTATTGCAGGTCATACGTTTCACTCAAATTTTGGGATTGTTCCCTTATTGACAACAGACGTTATTTTAGGTATGAATTTTCTGGTACAACATGACGCAATTATTTACTTTCAAAATCCCTATTTAATGTTAAAGGATGAAAATGTTCAACTGGCATTAGAATTTCAGCACTCTTTATCTGCAGAAGAACAAACAATTAATCGGACAGAGGTCATTTGTGCATCACGTAACATACTGTCATTCCACATTGTTCATAGACGCGTATGTTCACAACTACAATACACCAGACAAAGCCGACTATGACCATATGCAAATGATTTCTGATAAAGTTAAACGGAGCAGTGCAAATACAGACAACGAACGTACAGAGCTACGTCCCTGGCGCTATGTCCGGTTTCTTGTATGAATTTCAAGTTAAACAGCACGATACATTTAAAGCCAAACATTATCCCATTCCATATATTCACCGAGAACAAGTTAAGAAAGAATTGCAAGCTATGCTTGACCAAGGAATTATTGAACCGGCAGTTGGTCCATACATAAACCCGCTCCATATTGTTAAGAAAAAGGATGGTTCACTTCGACTCGTGCTTGATTCGCGTCATGTCAACGACATTATTATTAATGAAACAGATCGCCCACAGACACTAGAAGAACTTTTACAGAAATTTCATGGTACTGCTATTTATTCCACATTAGATTTGAAATCGGGATTTTGGCAAATCCAGCTCCATCCGAACTGCAGAAAGTACACAGCTTTTCTTTGTTTTGGTGATTGTTATCAATTTTACAAATTACCGTTCGGTCTAACAATTTCTTCAGCAGCTTTTATTCGCGGTTTGAATACTATACTTCCGACAGAACTAAAAGACAGAATCACAACGAATGTAGACGACATTCTTATTGCAGAAGCTAACTGGTCTGAACATAATCTGATTCTGGAACAACTGTTGCAAACTTTTCGTGCACAAGGACTGAAAGTTAATCTTAGCAAATCACACTTTGGCAAAACTTCTATAAAATTTCTTGGACATTAATTTCAGCAGAAGGCATTGCGCCTGACCCGGAAATACTTCAAACTTTACGTGACATTACTGTTCCAACGACGAAGAAACAACTACGCAGCTTTCTGGGTTTAATTAACTTTTTCCGCAAATTTATTCATTACTCTGCTTTAGACACCCCTAGATTATGTCAACTGACGGGTAAAAACGCTATTTGGTCCTGGGATAGCCAAGCACAGTTTGAGTTTGTTAATCTGAAACATGCCTTGTTGAATGCACCACCTTTATCACACCCAGATCTTACCAGGAATTTTTCCATTGCCACCGACGGTTCTAACACAGCTTTAGGCGTACACATTTTTCAGGAAATTGAAGAAGACGGTACAACGGTAATCAAAAACATCGCTTTTGCAAGTCGAATTCTGTCATCTGCTGAACGCAATTATTCTGTTACAGAACTTGAAACATTATGTGTTGTATGGGCATTTACCAGATTTAGGCATTTTCTTTATGGAAGACATACTACCGTTTACACATCCCATAGAGCTATACAGTTTTTACTTTCCGCTAAATTTACACATGACAGATTAAGCAGATGGAAACTTTATTTACAGGAATTTAATTTTACAATTGTTTACATTCCCGGTACACAAAATATTGTAGCAGACGCACTATCCCGTTCTCTCAGCAACAATCAGCAAGACATTGCAACCAACTTCTGCCAAGCAAATTCTAGCGTCATGTATATTCAACAAGTCGCATTTGAAAATTTCATTTCATCGTCATTACGAGACATAGCACAAGAGCAGAGCAAAGACAACGTGTGGAAAGAAATTAAACGCCTTTGGCAAGATAAGAATAATGTTACCATTAGGAACCATTATACTGTACGCAATAACATTCTGTTTCGCCGCTCTCACCCTGACAGCAACAACTGGTTATTATGTATTCCTGACGAGCTTGTTAACAAATTAATTTGGTATACTCATTTAAGTTACGCACATTATGGAGCCAGAAAATGTTTTCTTATACTGAGACAGAACTGTTATTTTGCGAACATGGAGAAACGTATTCGACGAGTTTTAGTGCCATATAAAATCTGCCGGATAGGTAAATCAGACACGACTTCACATATTCCTCCGTTACACCCTATTGTACAAATTAAATTGAGACATATGGCCGCTGTAGACACTTTTGGTCCGATTCCCAGATCTAATAGAGGTTTTTGTTACATCTTTGTCGCTGTTGAACTCACTTCGAAATTTGTTACCTTCACTCCGTTACGCAAAGCTACTGCTAAATCTATTTGGAATGCATTTGTAAAACATTTTTTATTCCATGTGGGGCATGTATTGAAAGTAATTTCTGACAATGGATCGCAATTTCGATCTGCAATATGGACACATATGTTACGAGATAGAAACATTTCTCCGATCTATATATCCAGGTATCACGCTTCTTCGAACCCTTCTGAACGACTAATGAAAGAAATTTGTAAACTATGTAGAATATACTGCCACAAAAGACATACTGATTGGGATACACACATACTCTCATTCTAGGATGTAATTAACTCCATACCAAATGAATCTACTATGCTATCTCCGACTGTTATATTGAAAAATGTTAAACCACCTAACAAAATTAAAGAATTACTATCCTTTCCTATATCTCGTCGACTACGCCACCATGAAATAATTGACATTGCACTCAACAACATCAAACATGCCGCAGAGCGCCGGAGAAGACAGCAAAAACAGGTTTGTACATGCCGTGACTTTCACATAGGACAGAAGATATCAGTACGTGAACACTATTTATCCAACAGAGGAAAGAGTAGATGCAGTAAATTTGAGCTTCTATACGTAGGTCCATATAGAATTCGTAGCATTCCTCACCCTAATGTAGTACACGTCGAAACTATGAGAACCAGAAAAAGCAGAGGCAGTCACCATGTCTTCAATATTAAACCCTTTATTGAATGAACGTACTTTATGATTTATCACACTGTAATGCCATTAGATTACATCATGGTCAGACAGAGATTCCGAAATCAGATACTGGATTGTAAGGCGTACCCAGGAGCAGAAATAGACTCAGATCACAATATAGTAGTGATGATGAGTTGGCTGAAGTTCAAGAAATTAGTCAGGAAGAATCAATACGCAAAGAGGTGGGACACGGAAGTACTAAGGAATGACGAGATACGTTTGAAGTTCTCTAACGCTATAGATACAGCAATAAGCAATAGCGCAGCAGGCAGTACAGGTGAAGGGGAATGGACATCTCTAAAAAGTGCCATCACAGAAGTTAGGAAGGAAAACATAGGTACAAAGAAGGTAGCTGCGAAGAAACCATGGGTAACAGAAGAAATACTTCAGTTGATTGATGAAAGGAGGAAGTACAAACATGTTCCGGGAAAATCAGGAATACAGAAATACAAGTCGCTGAGGAATGAAATAAATAGAAAGTGCAGGGAAGCCAAGACGAAATGGCTGCAGGAAAAATGTGAAGACATCGGAAAAGATATGATTGTCGGAAGGACAGACTCAGCATACAGGAAAGTCAAAACAAACTTTGGTGATATTAAAAGCAACGGTGGTAACATTAAGAGTGCAACGGGAATTCCGCTGTTAAACGCAGAGGAGAGAGCAGATAGGTGGAAAGAATACATTGAAAGCCTCTATGAGGGTGAAGATTTGTCTGATGTGATAGAAGAAGAAACAGGAGTCGATTTAGAAGAGATAGGGGATCCAGTATTAGAATCGGAATTTAAAAGAGCTTTGGAGGACTTACGGTCAAATAAGGCAGAAGGGATAGATAACATTCCATCAGAATTTATAAAATCATTGGGGGAAGTGGCAACAAAACGACTATTCACGTTGGTGTGTAGAATATATGAGTCTGGCGATATACCATCTGACTTTCGGAAAAGCATCATCCACACAATTCCGAAGACGGCAAGAGCTGACAAGTGCGAGAATTATCGCACAATCAGCTTAACAGCTCATGCATCGCAGCTGCTTACAAGAATAATATACAGAAGAATGGAAAAGAAAATTGAGAATGCGCTAGGTGACGATCAGTTTGGCTTTAGGAAAAGTAAAGGGACGAGAGAGGCAATTCTGACGTTACGGCTAATAATGGAAGCAAGGCTAAAGAAAAATCAAGACTCTTTCATAGGATTTGTCGACCTGGAAAACGCGTTCGACAATATAAAATGGTGCAAGCTGTTCGAGATTCTGAAAAAAGTAGGGGTAAGCTATAGGGAGAGACGGGTCATATACAATATGTACAACAACCAAGAGGGAATAATAAGAGAGGACTATCAAGAACGAAGTGCTCGTATTAAGAAGGGTGTAAGACAAGGCTGTAGCCTTTCGCCCCTACTCTTCAATCTGTACATTGAGGAAGCAATGATGGAAATAAAGGAAAGGTTCAGGAGTGGAATTAAAATGCAAGGTGAAAGGATATCAATGATACGATTCACTGATGACATTGCTATCCTGAGTGAAAGTGAAGAAGAATTAAATGATCTGCTGAACGGAATGAACAGTCTAATGAGTACACTGTATGGTTTGAGAGTAAATCGGAGAAAGACGAAGGTAATGAGAAGTAGTAGAAATGAGAACAGCGAGAAACTTAACATCAGGATTGATGGTCACGAAGTCAATGAAGTTAAGGAATTCTGCTACCTAGGCAGTAAAATAACCAATGACGGACGGAGCAAGGAGGACATCAAAAGCAGACGCGCTCTGGCAAAAAATGCATTTCTGGCCAAGAGAAGTCTACTAATATCAAATACCGGCCTTAATTTGAGGAAGAAATTTCTGAGGATGTACGTCTGGAGTATGGTAGTGAAACATGGACTGTGAGAAAACCGGAACAGAAGAGAATCGAAGCATTTGAGATGTGGTGCTATAGACGAATGTTGAAAATTACGTGGACTGATAAGGTAAGGAATGAGGAGGTTCTACGCAGAATCGGAGAGGAAAGGAATATGTGGAAAACACTGATAAGGAGAAGGGACAGGATGATAGGACATCTGCTGAGACATGAGGGAATGACTTCCATGGTACTAGAGGGAGCTGTAGAGGGCAAAAACTGTAGAGGAAGACAGAGATTGGAATACGTCAAGCAAATAATTGAGGACGTAGGTTGCAAGTGCTACTCTGAGATGAAGAAGTTAGCACAGGAAAGGAATTCGTGGTGGGCCGCATCAAATCAGTCAGTAGACTGATGAAAAAAAAAAGCCATTTCCTGATATTTATATATTTATATGGCCACTTATGCAATTATATTTATGTGACTACTTAATGATGATTATTATATTTTTTCTTGGCAAATGCCCAGCAAGGTAATGTTAGCAGGTCGCTTTTCTTGTCGTTATATATCAGACCGTGCACATTTTCCATTTTTTGTGTATTTATGATTGTTTTCCTATCGAAAGTAGAATTTTTCTCTGCATGCACTATGAAATCTTTAAGATATAACAAACACCAGTCGACTTTGACATTTTTCCTTATGATATCCCAATATCTTGACTATTCTACATTTTTTGCTACTACATTATGATACTGTGTGTACATTTTTGCAATTGTCAATGGTTTTGACATAATACGTTTTGTGTCATTCTATGCTGTATGCTTAGTTATATCACTAGAAACAAGTTTTCATTTAATGGATATATGAATTAAATGCAAGATATTAATCCATATTCATCATTTTCAGAAAGCAATACCATGTAAAGGAAATAAATTATACAACCACCATGGTTTACTATGAAATGGAAATTTCACAATTGGAATGAAAGAAAGAAAATGCAATACCCTGTCATGAAGAGTAAATGGATTAGAATTAACAAGCATTAACAAGAATATACTATACACACAGTATGATATAAGTCTTGACTAATTATTTTTCTTTCTGAATACGAGGCGATTGATGCAAGCTGTTAGACAGAACTACACATGTTAATTTTTGTTATGTAATATGCTAGAAGTAAGAAACTCTATACTATATGAAGTAATGAATGATAATGAATAGTTGTATGAAGTAAATGATAGTATGAATATGAATAATTAAGTGTCTATTTTTTGCAGATGATGATAAATGATGATGAATAGTTATAACAAGACTATAGTAATATGAATAATGAAGTTTTTCTTTGCAGATGATGATAATGATGAAGTTATGGTAATATGAATAATGAAGTTTTTTCTTTGTAGATGATGATATTGATGAGGTTTATATATTTTGCATTAGTTAGGAGATGCTATGTAGTTATTTAAGTATCTGTTGCAGTTCCTTTTGACAGTATGTCTTATGTCACTACTTTTCAGCATAATATACATTTTTTCTTTCAGGTCAATAATCCATTTTGTATTTTTTCCAGGAGAAGCTTTTCATGATATTAATATGCTATAAGCATTTAGTTATTAAATCTGTTCTAGTACTTTTATTTTCTTTACCCAGTTGTGTATCATTCATGAATGTGATCACATATACTCTAATTGTTTGATAACTTTTGTACAGCTGACTCATGACGAATGACTTTATTAATCCTTATTTCCAGCAATAAGTCAAAAGCAAATATTTTCATGCCACAGCAATTAATTATCGATCCCAACGCAATGCATTGCTAGCAAAAAAATTTTTTTATTACCGGTCCCAGCTATTACCAGTATATAACTAAGTAATGCTACCAGTTTAAGATATATTTCTAGTCCTAAATATAATACAAATTTCTCTGTTGTATTGAATCCATTATATCTACGTATTATTGGACTACAGTCCTTGAGTAATAGTTACAGTGTGTTACATTTTAAATATGTCTTAAGTCACTTGCATTATATCATATACAAACACTACAATTGGATGCTACACGCAATAACTCCTGTTTTGTATGATGACTTCTGAATAATGCATAATAAATGCCTTGTCACTGGCCAATGAATGCCAATAATTACTGTAATGAGATGTCTTATGATGTCAATGATTACTGTAACGAGATGACTTATGCATAAATGCAATGCCAATGATTACTGTAAACTGTAATGAGATGACATGATGCCAATAATTACTGTAATGAGATGAGTCATGAATATGCTATTCCATTAATTACTGTAATTAGATGACTTAATGAATAATGTTCAGTAATAATTATTGTAATGAGTAGTCTTATGATGCCAATGATTACTGTAACGAGATGACTTATGCATAAATGCAATGGCAATGATTACTGTAAACTGTATTGAGATGACTTATGATGAAAATGATTACTATAATTAGATGACTTATGCATAAATGCTATGCCAATAATTAACTCATTTTGAATGATGATTTCTGAATTATGCATAAAAAAGAGCTTTGTAACTGGCCAATGAGTGCCAATAATTACTATACTGAGATGACTTACGAATAATATTCTGTAATACTCCATACATACTACTTAAATACTGTGTAAATAGCTAATGAATGCCAATAATTATTCAGATTGGTTGATACTCTAGTGTAATTCTGAATGATGACTAGCATAAGACTTAATGTGTCCTTCACCTTCTGACCTAATTACCAGCAATTACTGCAATATCCGCTTGTCCTGTCCATCCTCATGATCATGGAGCACTATATTTGGTTTTTGCACTACTTCTACGTTGCTGTAAGAGTACGGATTCTACAAGAATGTAGTGTTGACATATCAAGCTGTCCACCACCTTGAACGATGGAGATGTTATTATGGTCCTACTGTTTGGTGTACCTAATGTACTACCAAAATGATAACATAAAATATGAATACAACATTTCAGTGTCTTGGCTACACTGATAAATATTTCAGGGAAAGAGAACTTCAGATTGTCTTACTTGGTGTTGTGCTTCTGTAGAAAGATATGGACTTTCAGTGCAGCTACGTGCAACCCACTGTGCTACAACCATGATGCAGTCCTTCCCAATCCTTTCCTAGTTCTCGTAAAATGTTAGAGACCTATACAGTGCGTATGCCCTTTATTTCATTTCATGATGTATTCAGTTTTTGCAAAATGTTAAAGACTTTTACAGTGCATGTGCACTTCATTTCATTTGTTAATATGATCAGTTGTCTTAAATATGCTAAAGACTTCTACAGTGCGTGTGCACTTTATTTATTTTCTTAATGTATCCAGTTCTTGTAATTTACGGTGTGTGTGCATTTTATTTCATTTCTCAATGTTTTCAGTTCTTGTGAAAAAATGCTTAAGACTTATACAGTGCGTGTGCACTCTGTCATTTGTTAATATGTTTTGTACTCATTGCGTATACAGTATTTCATTTCTTAATATGTTCTGTACTCTTTGCGTATATATTTTGTCATTTCTTGATATGTTCTATACTCAGTGAGTGTGCACTCTATTTCATTTCTTTATATGTTCTGCACTTATCAATAATGTATATACTCTGTGACTGTAGACTTAGTAACTAAATAGACTATAGAAAACTTTGTTGTTCATGGCAAGTCCAATTGACTCCCCATCGCTGCCAAATTTTTGCCCCCCCCCCCCCCCCCCAGTGGAGGGTTATGTAAGAGGTCCATGATTAAGGAATTTGTTGCTAGCGCACTCGAGCAGATGTAATTTCGATGGATTGCTCACGTGCTACCTGCGATATGTAAGCTATAAGAGAATCTGAGACCAAAGAGCAGTGTTGACTGCAGTAGTAACTGTGTAGCAGTAAGAGTAAGTAGTTGCTAGCGAGCAGTCTGATGTATCGTGTTGGATGGGCCGGTCGTGGTGGAGCGATGGCGGAGCCTGAGCATTGTAGTATAAGGTAAAAGCAGCCTCGCGCATATGTAGTATTGTTATATCAAGTCCCATGTAAATGTTTAAAAAAAATCTCTTAATAATAATCTTTCTCATAAAAAGTAACTTTTGACAATCATTCATTTCAGTTTAAAGAATTTAATAATTTCTCCAATCCTTGGTCATCCCGATTATTGAAAGGAAAAATCAGTTGTTTCTTTTTATACATGACAAATCTATCGGGCAGCACTGCAGAGAGCTGCGCCAGAAAAATTTCTTATAGGAGCAGATATATACGCGTTATCCGGTGACCTAATTGAGGTAAGATTTTTCAATTTATTCAGAATGAATTTTCAGGGCCATGACGCAGCACTGTTGACGTCCTAAATTTACCAGTTTAAATTCACAGTCATTATTGAAGGGTTATAATTGGGCGACAATTTTATTGAGAGGTTGGTCACATTGTATTATTGGTAGGTTACGGAATTTATCTGTTGGTAGGTTACGCTAAATGTCAATGTTATGGTTATATTTTTTACTGTTGGGAGGTTTCGGAACTTTTACTGTTGGGAGGTTATATTAAATGTGAATATTATTTATATTATTTTACTGTGGGGAGGTTACAGTATGTTAGTAATGAGCCACAAGAGCTAGCTAACGTGACTCAGTACGAAGAGAGATCGTTGTAATTATCACGAGCAGATTTCTCTATTATTATTAGACAATGTATTTCTTGCGTCACAATGCATATGTACTGCAAAGAAACCGAGTGTGAAGAGATTTAAACTATGGTGCTTTCAGAATGACAGCGCCTAAATACTTAGAAACGTAATGAAGTTGCGCTTAATGGTTGTAGTGCTGGAAGAACCCGTTTTGATACCAAAGTTACTGTCACAGCTACGATCGCACATAATAAACAAGACTGCAATAGAATGTAAATTCTAGAAATCCAAGAAATACTTCTGTAAACTTTAATATTGTCCAAAAATAGTTGTATAAGTAAGCAAACTCACTGACGTCATACGTGGGGTTCCGGAACGTAAGCATGAATTCTTGACTATGTGCCCCTGTCAGATTTAAAATTCCCATCAAAGAGAACTAAGCTTCATTATTCTGATCGGTCGTAGGCAGAAACTTAATGGCAGACGCCGTAGCTCGCACACGTTTTACCAAATAGAACAGTCAAAAACGCGCAAAATTATCTATTCTGGAAGTAGACAGACCATACAATGATGATAGGAGGGCATGACGCAAGTCTTGACATACAAGGCATACCTCTCAAAGGCTACCTAAAGACACACCAAATAGCAAACAAACAGGGGAAATCAGGCTGTATTAACATACCGATGTAAAAAGACATAGCAACGCTGTGGACGAAACCAGCTGAGTGAGGCCACCTGCCCTATGTTGTACAGAAAGATCGACTGGCGACCCACTTCCTGTCTTGGTGCTGTGAAAGGGAAACTGATAGGTAAGCCTCTTACTTTTTAGTTTTATTCACATATACTCATCGATTACTATTGAAGGTAATTACATGATTGAGAAAAGTGTGTTATCTTGTCATGCATACCTTTACCTATATTCTGAGAGGTAGGAGGTTCTGATAGAGCACGCAGTAGTTGAACATCTCTAGAATGTGTCAAAGAAGGCATTTCAGGATACAATGACATACCATGTGCCAGGGTAAAATGACAGTTCGTCATTTTACTCGATGTGGATACTAGTTCTATTCTGTGTGATCTTGGTGTTAATTAAGATATTGATTTTACATATCTGTTTAAATTGTACAACAACAGCAGTAGATCACTCCATAATAAAATAAATTAAACGAAACATTAAACATGAACTGATAAATTTGCAACGATACACAAATGCACTGAATTTACGCAGGCCAAATATAGGTACCTGAATTCCCCATTTCACATGGTTGACAATAAAGTAAGGAAATCGTCAAGGTAGTCTTGGGATCCGATACAGATGCAGCAGGCTACGGATGTTGTTAGCAGAAGCAAGATGCGATACCTGCTACTGTCCGAAGTATTCGTAGTTCCTCAGGCTACCCTTAGAAGACGGTCTTGGAATACAAACAAAATCTTCAGTGGTGTTCAGAAAAGACTGAGTAGATTCCAGCCAATTTTCAACACTGCATTGGAGCGTGAACTGGTACAACACCTGAAAGTACTGGAGTCGTGCATAATTGGTATGACTTTGGAGGAGGTGAGACAACTTGCGCCACAAATAGCCGAGAAAAATTGTATTGAGCACAGATTCAACATGGAAAAGAAGATGGCTGGGTGGGAGTAGATTGCTGGTGTTGTAACGGCGACCAGAATGGTCGCGGGGCTGTAGTGACGGATACGCGGCGGGACCCGCGGAGGGGCCTGCGAACAACAACACAATGGGAGAGGATGGACACGACCAACGGAGGACCTAACGACACAACAAGAACAGACAACAGAGTCACGAACCAAACAAGACAACCACGTCCACTCGTATAGAAACACGAAAGTCAATATACTGCCTGAGGCGATATGTCCTGAGACCCACGTGAGGTTATACTGGCAGGGTGAGCTTTTTTGTTTTTTTCTTTATTGATTTTCAATTCCCCCCGAAGGGGGCGGGCTGGCAGCACCTTAGTACGCTGCTCTACAGCCTATAGACTTTTTTAAAAACGGAAGAAGAAAAGAAACAAGAAAAACAGGCGATAAAACGGTGATGTAAAGTGCAAAATGGCGGAAAAATGCAGAAAGTTAAAACAGAAAGCAAAAGGGGTTGGCAATGTTAATAAAATACGCAGGAATCAGACAAGTGACATAGTAGACACACAATTAAAAACATGGCGACAGTCTGGTTTCTGTTCCCAAGAGATAAAAAAAATCACACCCAGCGACAGTCTGATGCCCGTTCGCAACACTTCCCAAAAGACACAACACGGAACATTCACTGTAAAACACTGCACGAAAACGGCGGCACAAAGATGACACTCCCGAGCCAAAGGCAGATGGGGGGAGGGGGGACCTGGAGGAGGGGGAAAAACAAGGAGGGAGGAGAGGAAAAAACGAAAAAGGGGGGAACCAAGGAGGGAGAGGACTCATAAGGGGGGTAGAGGGGCAGGGGAGATGCGAGAGGGAATGAGAAGAGGCTGAGGAGGGAGATGCAAAAGGACTCGGGGGAGAGAAGGGGGCAGGGAGAGGGGAGGTGGGGAAAAAAGAGGATGAAAGGGGGGAAGAGGGAGCCCAGGAAAAGGACAGAGGAAAGGAGGGGAGTGAGGGTCAGAGTTGATAGGAGGGATAAATGGAGGGAGAGAGGGCATCATCTGGGAGGGGAGTTGATGGAAGCCACCTTGGGAAAGGAGATAAAGGGTGTAGAGATGGAGGGTAGGGGGGACACAACAGTGAAGACGTGGCAGGAGGCGGGGATGGGAGTGGAGAGGAGCAACCAGGGGGTGAGGGGGATCAAGGCAGCGGGACGTGTAGAGGATCCGGATATGTTCGAGGAATAGGAGCAGATGGGGGAAACGAATGAGGCCATAGAGGATCCGCGTGGGGGACGGGAGGCTTATACGGAAGGCGAGGCGGAGTGCATGACGCTCAAGGATCTGGGGGACTTATAGCAGGGTGAGCAACAGGCAGGCGGTTAAGTACGCGATCGGGGACGCCGCTATTGGCCGCTGCAACCACGTGTTCCCCTGTGGCGCCCTCACTCTAAATGCGGACCAGGAGGCGCGCACCGCCACAGCTTACGGGGCGATGGTACAGAGACCTCTATGGGTCTTCGACGTCCATGACGTCTGGCGGGGATTCAAATTCCGCGGCGCGCAGTATCACAGTTGGCTTCTTAAAGCGAAACACAGAGCCTAAGTTGACCTGAGGTGACTTCTGTGTCTGTGGTAGCAGGTTTTAACAAACCTGTTGTCGAAAAATTATTTTCGATTTTTGAAGAAGTAGTGTATAGTGAAGTGTTTCAGCAGTTAAAACTTACAACGTTGATGAATCTGGTTCTGAGCAGTGTCCATAAATCTTTGCAAGTATTTATACAAAGAGGATAAAAGCATATAGGAGCAGTAACCAGTGCAGAAAGAGGTTTTCATGTTACTGTAGTATGCTGCGTTAGTCCCTCTGGCTTTGTCCCAACAATGCAAATTTACCCTATTCAAAAACTGAAGAAAAAGTTAACCGACTGGGCAGCGTTATGAATTGTTAGAGTTGCCCAGGAAGCGGCCTGGATGACGGGAGATATTGTTTTTGCAGTGGCTCAAACATTTTTGTTCTCTTGTGAAGCCCTTTCTAGCCAATAAAGTAATCCTCCTGCTAGATGGGTATACAATCCATAAGAATGTTGAAGCTGTCTGTTTTGCTAAGGAGAATGGTATCATTATGATCTGTTTTCTTGCACACTGCACCAACTGCTCCATCCACTAGATGTCACATTTCTGGCCTACTAAAAACTCATTTTGATCAAGAGGTAACAAAGTGTCGTAAGTGTAATCCAGGAAGAACAATTTCCCCATGTCAAATGTGTCTGCTATTTACGAAAGCCTATGGGAAATCAGCAACCCTTGCTGATGCTGATAGTGGCTTTCAATACGCCGGACTGCGGCCTCGAAACTGTGATATATTTCCAGAACACCCCTTTGCCCCAGCAACAACTACAGGTATTCCGGGTTGTACACTTCCAAATACATCTGATGTGACTGCTGAGTCGACCACCTCTTTTTGTGAAAACAAAGACAAAAAGCCAAAGAAAGATAGTGAACCTGTAGACATGAATGTGACTGCCACTCAAGTGGCAGTGGCATACATGTGCCCTGTTCCTTCCAGTTCATAAAAAAAGCGGTACATTTACTGTGCTCACCAACAGCCCCTACGTAAAACAACTTCAACAGAAACTTCCTGGCAGATTAAAACTGTGTGCCGGACCGAGACTCAAATTCGGGACCGTTGCCTTTCGCGGGCAAGTGGTCTACCAACTGAGCAGCCCAAACACGACTCACGACCCGTCTTCACAGCTTTACTTCTGCCAGTACGTCGTCTCCTACCTTCCAAACTTTACAGAAGCTCTCCTGCGAACCTTGCAGAACTAGCACTCCTGAAAGAAAGGATATTGCGGAGACATGGCTTAGCCACAGCCTGGGGAATGTTTCCAGAATGAGATTTTCACTCTGCAGCGGAGTGTGCGCTGATATAAAACTTCCTGGCAGATTAAAACTGTGTGCCGGACCGAGACTCGAACTCTGGAGAGGCAATGGTCACGAGTTCTATTCACGGTCCGGCATACAGTTTTAATCTGCCAGAAAGTTTCATATCAGCGCACACTCGGCTGCAGAGTGAAAATCTTATTCTGGAAACTTCAACAGAGACGTGAAGAGAAACGCGAGAAAGAAAAACGCACTGCAAAGAAAAAAGTGAAGCGGAAACTTAGTTTTGCAAAAGAAATGTTGACGGAAATTACCTTTTCGATGCTTCCGAAGATTCTCACTGTTTGTACTGCTTGGAACTTACTCGCATCTAAAACCCGGAGAACACTGGTTAAGGTGGCAGCAATGCAGTTTGTGGGAACACAATGAATATGCTGGAGTAAGCCCCAGAACAAAAACTTTGTTTGGGATGTTTGCAAATAGATAGGATTGATGAGAATTATTTTTTCAAAATCTGATTTTGTTGTTTCATGGATTAACATTTGTAATTCTACTTTCGGTCTTCACTTTTTGTACGACTGAACTGAGAAACCTTAGATGATGTGGTACTGTTAAAAACTGTTCCAGGAATAGTCTTGTATTTATTCTTAAGTACAAATCTATTAAATACCGTATACCAAATATCTAATGTTTTTCTGAATGCTTATTTTTCTTACTCCTATGTCCCTTTATCCTGACGTCTGTTTAAGATGACATATTATACACTTTTTACAAGAATGTTAAAAACATATGGCTATATTAATTTAAATGCATGTCACCAAAATAACCAAACCTTCAACAGAAAGAAGCATGGTCCTGATACATATGTTATTTCACACCATGGTTTATGAAGCAATAATGATCTAAAAGCTAAATGGTACGTCATTTTAGCCAGACTTCCCCTATAAACGGGAGGTGAAGTAATCAAAGAGTAGTGTAAGAAAAATAATACGTCCAACAATTCTAACATGGATTTTTTCAATCTAATTACTACAGCACTAAATTTATTCAGACGATCACATAATTGATAAAGTCAATAAAAATTACGTGAGAAATTATTCGGGCTGCTTCCAGTGTCTCTACCAAAGGAGAGCTTTATGGGAACGTAAAATTACGGAGTTGCTTATCTGTGCGTGATGGATGACTTCGGGCTATGTCGTCAGCAGCTGGCGGCGGCGAAATTGTAGCAGATCCATCACCGTTAACTGCAGCTGTTACATCCTCTTCAAGGGTGTCTAATCCATTTGGCCGTGAGAATACTCCTCTGCCGATTCCCATTGGATAGACGCTGGTCGAAAGTAACTACCGTCGTAATTCATCGTCACTTGTTAGCAAATACTAAACACACACACACACACACACACATACACACATGCACATGCACTGATGCAGAAAATTTAACGCTGATATAAGGTTTTCTTGTTCTCTTGAGGGTATTTTTGTTCTGTCGTCTGCAACTACAAAACTGCCTGGTTTTTTTATTTCTTTTTTTCCTCCAGACGGGTTTCACTTTACTGTGGTAAATCATCAGTGGTCTGTAATCAAGTTATTTGGATTTTGATTTGATTTAATATCGATAAACAGTTGGTTAACAATATGTTGGTTTGTACTTACAGTGATATTCGCTTCATTTCTCGTTTACATCGGGAAATACCGTCTGCATGCATTTTTGTAGTTGCAACAACAGAACAATAATCCCCTCAAGAACTGTAAAGTAGCTATGGACAGAATGGCTACACAAATGAAGAATTTTCTTCCTGTACTTCCAGAAGCTGCGAAAGTGTACCTGCCGACCACTGTTCCGACTTTTTTTAACAACCAAAAGACCCATGCGAAACTTTAGTGCTTTTATAGTTTCGAATAATGGCAGTATGTCTAATAAATGTAGCCTTATCTGCGACGTATTCTTCGTTACTTTATTGCTCATGTTGACTTCTCTCTTCAGAATTATCTTCGCGAGACCAGTTACAGTGCTACTGTGTTTTGTAACAAGAAAGTTACTCGATTTAAGCAGGTGAGTAGCGCTCTCTTTTTAATTTGTGTCATTGTGGTCAGTTATGGCTTAATTTAGGTCCTACTTAACAACTAGCAGTGGATTTACCTGAAGTGTTTCGTATATTTAGGCATTAGGCATTAGGGCATGAGTACTTTTAGGTTAGTTATGTAGATGTTTCAGTCCATTCGATTTTATGTTACCCTGAGGGCGGATGGAACTATTACATCTATGCAATTTTCATCTGCATTTAAGTGTTATAAAGGTGGTCTGGGGAGTGAAATTTTTTTATAGTGACTTTTGTGCGATTACATGATTAAGAAGTGAGGTATTCGGATATTATATGATGAAGTATACATCATCATTTTACTATGTCAATTTTAGATCCAATGCGGACTCTCATTTGATTTAACATTTCGTGGTATGTACTTGAGATTACCTCTCAATTTCTACGCTTCCCCTGCGATCTATTGGATATGGAACAGTTAACGTCTGGTTTGGTTGAGCACTATTCGACATTTAAAATCCATAGTGACATAGTCTAATAGTATGTTTGTTATTTTCGCGACTACCTACAACGAGACTATGATTAATTATCTTCGTTCCATAGATACTCACCAAAAGTATGATGGTAGGAATTTCTGCCCAATAGCTGATGTTGGTTTCCCATCTTCCAAATAGTGTTCTTACAATTAGAAACATAAAAACCAAGTGTTATTGTTGAAGAAGGTGTGCTTTGTGAAAAATTAACGTACGCAATATCCACTTTTCGGTTGTGATATCCAGGGTCTTATTACATGGATGGATGCATTTTTAATTTTTATTTTTATATTTTTTACTTCTTACAGTCATCCTCCTTGAGCGCTTTTGGGTCCTCCTTGGAGAGTGTTGTCTAATAAAATATGTTCAAATGTGTGTGAAATCTTATGGTACTTAACTGATAAGGTCATCAGTCCCTAAGTTTACACATTACTTAAACTAAAGTATCCTAAGGACAAACACACACACCCATGCCTGAGGGAGGACTCGAACCTCCGCCGGGACCAGCCGCAGAGTCCATGACTGCAGCGCTATAGACCGCTCGGCTAGTCTCGCGCGGCTGTTGTCTAATAACCATAGAGTACAGCTATGGTGTTCAACAGCCGTAGTACCTTCTTAATGTATCGATCCTTTTTGTATACTATTAAGAATACCGTTGCTTATTTATATGAAGATGGTATCTTTCATTGATGACAGTGCAGCTTCTCTAGAATGAAATGATAATTAAACCGAAACCCACATTCCCAACTGTCCACAACCTACATATCTATTAGGAACATTACGAATGTAGATTGTGGACAGTTGGGAATGTGGGTCTCACGGGAAGCGTGCAAGGAGTAAGTCACTGCGGTCGCACTATCCTCTGTGCCCTCGGTGGCTCAGATAGATAGAACGTCTGCCATGTAAGCAGGACATCCCGTGTTCGAGTCCCGGTCGGGGCACACATTTTCAGCTGTCCCCATTGATGTATATCAACACCACCTGAAGGCAGCTAAGAGTTTCGGTTTAATTATCATTTCATTGCTTATTGAGTACGCCTTTACTTTACCTAATATATATATATATATATATATATATATATATATATATATATATATATATATATATATATGATCCTGTTATCTACTTTAGATATGATTAGGCGGTCCCTTTACCCGCCTGTTTTACGCTGGATAAAAACTAGTAGAGTCTGCCACGTATAACCACACATATTTACAGACAATGGATATACTGGACTAATGGTTGCACTACTTTGAAACTTTTGGTGTATGAATACTTCCATTAGGTTACTGATTGTTGCACAGTATGCATGAATAACTAATTAATTTCTGGTAGTACATATTACGTTGCATCATGTA
Source organism: Schistocerca americana (assembly GCF_021461395.2). NCBI lineage: Eukaryota > Metazoa > Arthropoda > Insecta > Orthoptera > Acrididae > Schistocerca > Schistocerca americana. The sequence goes on along the minus strand of NC_060125.1, from coordinate 213,155,888 downwards.
GATTTTAATAAAGACAGTTTTCCTTTAATTATGTAAATTAATATGTAACACTTGTTTCTTATAGAGTAGACAATATGCTCTGTATTTTAATATGTACTTATTGCTCTGTTATAACCTTCACTGTATAGGCCTGAAGACGACACAATGTAACGTCGAAACTGGTAGCCTAAAAATAAAACCTAAATAATGACTGTTGGCATTGTATTACTGGGAGTCACAGCATTTGTGTGCCAGCCTGCTTCAGGAGAGAATACAAAGGTCTTACGTCACTCTTCCCAACCGAATCAGTGTATACATTCAGTCCAGAGATGGTGCAACGTCATATTAACAAGTGAGCTCATATTGCCAAGTTGTTTGGGAATTTGACTTAATTTTTGGAATTGCCTAAATAACATAACATGCCCTCTCAACCCGCGGAGTTACGTTTCGTTTGCTCTTCGCCTTCTGGGTTCTTACCAATAATTCTGGATCGTGTAATTTCAAATACCCAATTAAAAATCACAAGAGAAATGTTGGCAGCAAGCAGAACGATGTTCACAGCGTCAGGCGGAAATTCACCACGCGGACTAACCGATCTCAAACCCTCGGCACCAAGCAGTACGACTGAGCGGCAAGACTCCACATACCTTTTAGGACCGCTGCCTATACGCTATGTTATATGGCTATTGAGTGCTACGTCATTCCTTGCAGAAACGCTTCAACACTCCGCATTGATACACCAACAAAACAGGCAATGTCATTAAATGAAACAACAACTTTACTGTCGCCAGTCACTGTTTATTTATCTCCACGATGCGTTTCAAAGTTTAAACCTCCATCAACAGGTGGATTTACATTTGTTAGTTTGACTTGTATGCGTGTGTGTTGTGTTAGCGTTTTTTGAAGGAACTTAAGGCACGCTAGAGCATAAACAAAACACTATTTCAGAACATGGTTTTGGGTTTCTTTTGACATAAGAAATAAACGTATATCTAACGGTAAATATAAAGTATGTAAAATAGAGTACCTCCAGTAGCCACAGGTTCCTTTCACTGTCGTAACACATCACACGTATACTGTCATAGTTTCTAAACAAATATGGCGTCTGGAAAGTATTAGGTGCAAGGATCATGTAGCAGAAGAGAAACATTATCACAAAGTATAAAGAAAATACAACGTAACAACATTATTATAGAATAAGATTCAAAGGATTTTGAAGAGATGACAAGGCTAATACAAATGTTGTAATGAACAGAGCAAATACATAGAAAAAACTTTACACTTCTTGCAAACCAACAACATAACAGAAATACATAAAGATCCAACATCCAGAACACGAAAAGAGATTAAAGATCAACTTCGTACTTACCATCCAAGAAGCAAGAAACATTCTAACAATGAGCCCACAAGCAATTCGCCTTAGATCGTAACCAAAGGTACACAAAAACGGGTCCCCATCAGGCCTATAGTGAACAGTAGGAACAGCCCAACATTCAAACTCAATAAAATGCTTTTCGAAGTTCTCAAAGAAGCTTGCGCATTCAATACTGAGACAACACTCAAAAACACAGCAGAACTTAGTCAACATGTCAAAAACGTGGATGTTCCTAATGGAGTCATACCTGTCTCGTTTGATATACAAAATCTTTATTCCCTTGTGGCAACAGATCCCACACTTTAATTCGAACCTAGAAAAGCACAAAAATCCCTTCAACTCGCATTACTGAACTAATGTACCTGCTCGAATTCACACTTTCACACAACTATTTTAAATTTAACAATAAAGTCTACAAACAGATGCCCTGGCAATGGGCCCAAACTTTTCCAGATTGTTAGCTGAAATATTTATAAATAATTTAGAAGACAAAATCCTGAGCTCCAGTCACCACCTTCTCAAAAATATCATCTACTTCTACGTATATGTAGACGATATCACCATTTTAATCAATGGCACAAAGGATGACATCAACGAGTTGAACCAATTATTCAACAACTTCCATGAAAACGTAAAATTCACAGTTGAACACCAAGAGGGTGGCAGTACAAATTTTTTAGACCTTACCGTTAGAATAAGGAATAGCAGGCGTTGAAATTTATCGAAAGCCTACCATAATACAACACAGCTATCCAACTACCACTCTATGAAGACAAATGTGAACAAGAGACTGAAGTATTAAAACAAACAGCTATTGCAAAGGGTTATAACAGCTTCATAGTATTCACCCTAAAACACTCAATAGCGGCAAAGCAATCACACCACAAAAAACAAAAGGAAAACATCTGCAATACAGTCCTCTTTCTAGGTAATATTCCGTATCAGATCGCCGACGTCTTCAAAAGGAAAGGCATAAACCTATCTTTTAGCACAGACAACAAAATTGGACAGAAATTACCTCACATCATCAACACACGAAACCCACTTCATCACACAGGTGCGTGCAAAATGTTTGGACTGTCACTGCGTCTACGTAGGCCAGACAGGCAGGTCATTTGAGATTTAGATTCAAAGAACATATGGAAGCACTAAAAAAACAAAAAAATACTACACATCAGCAATAGCCACCCTTCTGCATGAAACAAAACACCATGTTAACAACACAAGTATCAGCCTTCACTAAAGACTTCCGGGCTGATAGGCCGTGGTCGAGGTATAAAACTGTCTCCTGACGTTTCGTCTCCGACTGCGGGAGACATCCTCGGAGGTAAAACGGCGAACTGCGAAGAGAACCCGAGGAAGCGCTGATTATCTAAGCAGTACAGAGGGCGCCACAGTCGATCACGTGGCGTCGGCTATGAGATTGTCTCTGGTGATGCCAACATTCTCGATTGAAAGTAATCGTCACGCTTGCAGTCCAACGCTGACATCCAAATTTTATCCAGTTTAACACCTTCGTCTTTCCTGCTAAAATTATTACGATGTTTATCAATCTCGATAGCCTCTCTATACAAGCGTGCATAATAATGCGAGGTTTTTGGTATGACGCTTGTCTCGCTGAATTTTATTTCATGATCACCTTCCTGGTAAACATGTTCCGCTACGGCCGATTTATCCGTGTGACCCAGGCGGCAATTCCTCTTATGTTCAACAAGGCGGGTGTTCACTCTTTGTGGTACCGACGTAAACCATTCCACAACTACAAGGAATTTTATATACCCCCGGTGTAGCCAAAGGGTGTCGTGCATCTTTTGCCGACCTTAAAAATTCTTTTATTCTCCTAGTGGGTCTGAAAGTAGTTTCCACCCCATACTTGCCTAAAACTTTCCCAATGCGATCTGTGACCTTACTAATGAACGGAAGAAACACTGCCCTTGGGCGACTATTGTTCGTCGTTGCTCCTGATTCTCTGCCTAGAGCGAAGTGTTCGATCTATATCCTTGCTGGAATAGCCATTCTTCACGAAAGTTGACCGTAGATGATCAATCTCATCTTTTAAATAAACAGGTTCACAAAGTTTGTACGCCCTGTCTATCAAAGTTTTCATTACACCTCTTTTTTTGTCTAGGGTGGTCTATCAAAGTTTTCGTTACACCTCTTTTTTGTCTAGGGTGGTGGTTTGACTCTTTATGTAGGTAATGATCAATATGTGTGGGCTTTCTATACACCTTATGGCCCAATGTTCCGTCCCGTCGCTTAATCACAGACAAATCCAGGAAATTCAATTGCCCATTCTTTTCCGTCTCCATAGTGAATTGGATATTCGGATTAATGCTATTGAAATGTGTCAGCAACTTTTGCAATCAGAATAATTGCCAATTTTGAGGATATAGAAATTAGTAATCTAACATACTTTGCATACTTCCACTCTCTCATGTCATATGGAATAATATTTTGGGGCAACTCAACACTTAGGCAAAAGGTATTCATTGCTCAAAAGAAAGTAGTTAGAATGATGTGTGGGGTTCATAGTGGCACATCTTGTAGGCTTCTGTTTAAAAGGTTAGGAATTCTTACAACTGCTTCACAGTACATTTACTCAGTAATGAAATTTTTCTCAACAGCATGAATCAGATTAAAATCAACAGCGATATTCATGACTGTTGTTGTTGTGGTCTTCAGTCCTGAGACTGGTTTGATGCAGCTCTCCATGCTACTCTATCCTGTGCAAGCTTCTTCATCTCCCAGTACCTACTGCAACCTACATCCTTCTGAATCTGATTAGTGTATTTATCTCTTTGTCTCCCTCCAATACTTAATTGGTGATCCCTTGATGCCTCAACACATGTCCTACCAGTCGATTCCTTCTTCTCGTCAAGTTGTGCCACAAACTTCTCTTCTCCCCAATCCTGTTCAATACTTCCTCATTAGTTATGTGATCTACCCATCTAATTTTCAGCATTCTTCTGTAGCACCACATTTCGAAAGCTTCTATTCTCTTCTTTTCCAAACTATTTATCGTCCATGTTTCACTTCCATACATGACTACACTCCATACAAATACTTTCAGAAATGACTTCCTGACACTTAAATCAATACTCCATGTTAACAAATTTCTCTTCTTCAGAAACGCTTTTCTTGCCATTGCCAGTCAACATTTTATATCCTCTCTGCTTCGACCATCATCGTTTATTTTGCTCCCCAAATAGTAAAACTCCTTTACTACTATAAGTGTCTCATTTCCTAATCTAATTCCCTCAGCATCACCCGACTTAATTCGACTACATTCCATTATCCTCGTTCTGCGTTTGTTGATGTTCATCTTATACCCTCCTTTCAAGACACTATCCATTCCGTTCAACTGCTGTTCTAAGTCCTTTGCTGTCTCTGACAGAATTACAATGTCATCGGCGAACCTAAAAGTTTTTATTTCTTCTCCGTGGATTTTAATACCTACTCCGAATTTTTCTTTTGTTTCCTTTACTGCTTGATCAATATACAGATTGAATAACATCGGGCAGAGATAACAAACCTGTCTCACTCCCTTCCGAACCACTGCTTCCCTTTCATGTTCCTCGACTCTTATAACTTCCATCTGCTTTCTGTACAAATTGTAAATAGCCTTTCGCTCCCTGTATTTTACCCCTGCCACCTTCAGAATTTGGAAGAGAGTATTCCAGTCAACATTGTCAAAAGCTTTCTCTAAATCTACAAATGCAAGAAACGTAGGTTTGCCTTTCCATAATCTAGCTTCTAAGATAAGTCGTAGGGCCAGTATTGCCTCACGTGTTCCGATATTTCTACGGAATCCAAACTGATCTTCCCCGAGGTCGGCTTCTACTAGTTTTTCTATTCGTCTGTAAAGAATTCGTGTTAGTATTTTGCAGCCGTGATTTATTAAACTGATAGTTCGGTAATTTTCACATCTGTCAAAACCTGCTTTCTTTGGGATTGGAGTTATTATATTCTTCTTGAAGCCTGAGGTTATTTCGCCTGTCTCATACATCTTGCTCGCCAGATGGCAGAGTTTTGTCAGGATTCGCTCTCCCAAGGCCGTCAGTAGTTCTAATGGAATGCTGTGTACTCCTGGGGCATTGTTTCGACTCAGGCCTTTCAGTGCTCTGTCAAACTCTTCACGCACTATTATATCTCCCATTTCATCTTCATCTACATCCTCTTCCGTTTCCATAATATTGTCCTCAAGTACAACGCCCTTGTATAGACCCTCTATATACTCCTTCCACCTTTCTGCTTTCCCATCTTTGCTTAGAACTGGGTTTCCATCAAAGCTCTTGATATTCATGCAAGTGGTTCTCCTTTCTCCAAAGGTCTCTTTAATTTTCCTGTAGGCAGTATCTATCTTACCCCTAGTGAGATAAGCCTCTACATCATTACATTTGTCCTCTAGCCATCCCTGCTTAGCCATTTTGCACTTCCTGTCGATCTCATTTTTGAGACGTTTGTATTCCTTTTTGCCTGCTTCATTTACTGCATTTTTATTTTCTCCTTTCATCAATTAAATTCAATATTTCTTCTGTTACCCAAGGGTTTCTACTAGCCCTCGTCTTTTTACCTATTTGATCCTCAGCTGCCTTCACTATTTCATCCCTCAAAGCTACCCATTCTTCTTCTACTGTATTTCTTACCCTAATTTTTGTCAATTGTTACCTTACGCTCTCCCTGAAACACTCTACAACCTCTGGTTCTGTCAGTTTATCCAGGTCCCATCTCCTTAAATTCCCACCTTTTTGCAGTTTCTTCAGTTTTAATCTACAGTTCATTACCAATAGATTGTGATCAGAGTACACATCTGCCCCTGGAAATGTCTTACAATTTAAAAGCTGGTTCCTAAATCTCTGTCTTACCATTATACAATCTATCTGAAACCTTTTAGCATCTCCAGGGTTTTTCCATGTATACAACCTTGTTTCATGATTCTTGAACCAAGTGTGAGCTATGATTAAGTTATGCTCTGCGCAAAATTCTACCAGGCGGCTTCCTCTTTCATTTCTTAGCCCCAATCCATATTCACCTACTACGTTTCCTTCTCTCTCTTTTCCTACTCTTGAATTCCAGTCACCCATGACTATTAAATTTTCGTCTCCCATCACTACTTGAATAAATTCTTTTATCTCGTCATACATTTCATCAATTTCTTTGTCATCTTCAGAGCTAGTTGGCATACAAACTTGTACTACTGTAGTAGGCGTGGGCTTCGTGTCTATCTTGGCCACAATAATGAGTTCACTATGCTGTTTGTAGTAGCTTACCCGTACTCCTATTTTTTATTCATTATTAAACCTACTCCTGCATTACCCCTATTTGATTTTGTATTTATAACCCAGTTTTCACCTGACCAAAAGTCTTGTTCCTCCTGCCACCGAACTTCACTAATTCCCGCTATATCTAACTTTAACCTATCCATTTCCCTTTTTAAATTTTCTAACCTACCCGCCCGATTAAGGGATCTGACATTCCACGCTCCGATCCGTAGAACGCCAGTTTTCTTTCTCCTGATAACAACGTCCTCTTGAGTAGTCCCTGCCCGGAGTTCCGAATGGGGTACTATTTTACCTCCGGAATATTTTACCCAAGAGGACGCCATCATCAAGTAATCATACAGCAGCTGCACGCCCTCGGGAAAAATTACGGCTGTAGTTTCCCCTTGCTTTCAGCCGTTCACAGTACCAGAACAGCAAGGCCATTTTGGTTAGTGTTACAAGGCCAGATCAGTCAATCATCCAGACTGTTGCCCTGCAACTGCTGAAAAGGCTGCTGCCACTCGTCAGGATCCACACGTTTGTCTGGCCTCTCAACAGATACCCCTCAGTTGTGGTTGCACCTACGGTACGGCTATCTGTATCGTTGAGGCACGCGCACGCAAACTTCCCCACCAACGGCAAGGTCCATGGTTCAGCGGGCCGGGGGGGGGGGGGGGGGGTGCATTCATGATTACAATACCAGAAAAAAAAGAGAGACCTATACTATCCTTTACGTGACCTATCTTTGGTACAGAAAGGGGTAAAATACGCTGCCTTAAAACTTTTTGATAAATTACCAGATGAAATAAAATGTCTGACAGACAGCAGTAATAGTTTCAAAAACAAATTAAAATCATATCTCCTTGACAACTGCTTCTATGCCATAGAAAAATTCTTGAATATGAGTAAATAAATCTGGAGATATAATTCATGCATTTTGTGCCATTTAAGGGAATGGGATAGATAACAGAAATATTTAGGTATAACACTACAATGCGAAAGAAATTCTTGTTTCCTGTGCCCATTTCTTGTGCGTTTGACACGTTCCACATCATAACGGTTTTTCCTTGCTATTGATCAATGGAACACGTAACTAACTAACTAACTAACTGAGAAAAGAGGAAACTGAGTTTCGCACAGCGATGCTTTCTAAAACACTCATGGACATAAGCTTCTCACTCTCAAGAAAACTTATTGTATTCGAATTGACAATACGTTTAAGGATCCCGCTGCAAACTGATGTAAGGGATATTGGCCTTTAATTTTACGAGTCCGTTCTTTTACCCTTCTTATATACAGGAGTCACCTGCTCTTTGCGCTGGGCGATAGATTCGCGATAAGAGCAAACTAAGTAAGGGACCAATGCCGTAGAGTGCTCCTTGGAAGGTCAAATTGAGATTCTATCCGGCCCTTTCTTCTATACATTATTGTCTTCGTCTATAAACAAAAATATCACATTGTTATATCTATAGATCGAGGTGGCCAGGCAAGGTTTACATAGTGATAAATCTAACGTTTGGAACAAGTGTGATTGAAATGCTCCGTCACGCGTGTTGTAGAATGTGAAAGCCTTTTTACGTATTGAACATACATTATATTCCGTGAGGCTAGCGGAACGTGCCCTATTCTTTAAGAACGGAGATTGAAAGAGACCTTCATTGACGATAAAATTAATTGTGCATGAAATATTCTGTAGCTCGGAAAGCAGTCAGAATAGAGAATACATTTATCTGGTTTCCCTGAAATGAGAAGTCACGGCCACACCCTGCAATATTGATCTTTTTCTGCAGGAGTCCTATCTGTAGGGTCGAGGTCTTTTCCTTTCTACTCCTGGAGACTTTTAAATGGAAATCTCGTGACGTGGAATAAAAGCTCCTCGAATCAGTGGCGGCTTTGGCGCGGGTCTTCGCTTCAGCTTCCTCACGGAGGAGTATTAAATTCTTATTTCAGTCTCCACTAACTCAGGCGGCCCGGGAATCTCCAATATTCCTGGACAACTAGAGCCGATAGCTGGGTAGGATGCTCTATATGTCATCGGCAAAATAAAGTGAACACCCTGACAGGAACACCTCATATCAGAACATTCTGTGTCATCATTTGTTTTGTTCCTGGGCAACAACTCTGCACGAGATCCGAACTGTCAGTACCACAGTCGTCGTTCAACTGTTGTTATGACATGCCTTATACACTTTCAAAGACGCCAAATTCTCAGAGTTCTCTTAATTAGATATCTCTGCCATTAATCGATGATCCACTTGGGACATCTAAAATCGTGCCTGTTAAATACAGTTGCGAAATAAGGAATACTGGTATAGAAACAATGTATGAGTAAAGACAATTGTTACTCCTAATGACCCACGGCCACGACAACGATTCCTGAGCTTAAAATGATTCTAGGAAACAAAATCAACAAAACCAGAACATCTAGAACTGCACGAACAAAATATCCTTCGCAACTCCATCTGTTACGCTTTCCCGACTGAACTGCTGAACAGAATTTGAAAAATTTGGTATGGAGATAGTTTCAAGGCTGAGGAAGAACATAGGCAACTTTGGAAAGCCTGTAGGACAACTTATTTTTGATTTGGAGAATATAACCCGAATAATGGAAGAATAATTACTCTTTAAAAAGCTGTTTGCTCTCTGACTTTTGACTTTATCGTATTAGTAAAAATACTTCTGTTGTTTGATATGCTGTACATAATACGATTCAACGTAATGAATACAATGTTTACACAATCGTCATCGTGTTCATTCCGTGCCAGTCCAGACTTCCATACTACGAGGGCTATCCACAAAGTATATTACATTTTGGCATTAAAAATAAATAAAGTATTGGAATTTTTTTTATTATATACAGATGAAAGCCACACTTAAATACTACTTTTCTACATAGTTGCCATTTAAATTAAGGCACTTATCGTAGCGATGGACGAGCTTGGAAATTCCTTCGTCGTAAAATTCGGCCGCCTGCGCCTTCAACCACGTGGTTACCTCTTTTGGGACAGAAAAGGTGTGATTTTTGTGGATTTCCTGGAAAGAGGCACTACAATAAACTCTTAAAGGTATTGCCAAACTCTGCACAACCTCAGAAGAGCAATACAAAACAAGCCCAGGGGAAAGTTAGGCTCAAAGATCTTGCTGATTCACGACAACGCCCGGGCCCACACGTCAAATGCCACTCGTGAAGTTCTCGAATCTTTTAAGTGGGAGTTGTTTCCTCATCCGCCGTACAGTCCCGACCTGGCACCGAGTGACTTCCACTTATTCCCAGCAATGAAGAAGTGGTTGGCTATGCAGCGTTTTGATGACGACGCACAGCTCCAAGAAGAGGTAACCACGCGGTTGAAGGCGCAGGCGGCCGAATTTTACGACGAAGGAATTTCCAAGCTCTTCCATCGCTACGATAAGTGCCTTAATTTAAATGGCAACTATGTAGAAAAGTAGTATTGAAGTGTGGCTTTCATCCGTATATAATAAAAAAAATTTCCAATACTTTATTTATTTTTAATTCCAAAACGTAATGTACTTTGTGGATAGCCCTCGTAATATTATAAATCCGAAAGTAACTCTGTTTTCACTGCTTTACAGCTTAAGCGATTCCAATGGTATTTAATAAGGAGATAGCTTGAACCGTGAGGAAGATCATAGGCTACTTTTGAAATTAGTATCTTTTTGAGTATTATTAACTTTTATATATGGTATAAATTAGTGGCATGCAGACGACGCTGGCACGATGGTCGGCCACTCTTAGCCTACATCTAGATATACATGGTTAATCTGCAATTCACACTTAAGTGCCTGGTAGAGGGTTCATCGAACCATTTTCATACTACTTTCTACCGTTATACTCTCGAATGGTGCCTGGGGAAAAGGAACACCTAAATCTTTCCGTTCGAGTTCTGATTTCTCTTATTTTATTATGATGATCATTTCTCCCTACGTAGGTGGGTGTCAACAAAATATTTTCGCATTCAGAAGAGAAAGTTTGCGACCGAAATTATAGCCTTTGTTTCAGTGGCTGCCACCCCAACTCGCGTATCATCAGTGACACTCTCACCCCCCTTGCGCGGTAACACGAAACGGGCTGCCCTTCCTAGCACTTTGTCGATGTCCTCCGTCAATACTACCAAATGGTTCAAATGGCTCTGAGCACTATGGGACTTGACATCTTAGGTCATCAGTCCCCTAGAACTTAGAACTACTTAAACCTAACTAACCTAAGGACATCACACACATCCATGCCCGAGGCAGGATTCGAACCTGCGACCGTAGCGGTCACGCGGTTCCAGACTGAAGCGCCTAGAACCGCACGGCCATAACGGCCGGCCAATACTGGTAAGGACTCCACACCGTGCAGCAATACTCCAGCAGAGGACGAACAAGTGTGCTGTAGGCTGTCTCTTTAGTGGGACTGTCGCATCTTCTAAGCGCAGTCTTTGTTTCGCCTTCTCCACAATATTATCTATGTGCTCTTCCCAATTTAAGTTGCTCGTAATTGTAATTCCTAGGTATTTAATCGAACTGACAGCCCTTAGATTTGTGCGATTTATCGTATACCTAAAATTTTTCGGATTTATTTTAGTACCCATGTGAAAAACCTCGCACTTTTCTTTGTTTGGTGACACTTTTCGCACCATAAAGAAATTCTCTCTAGATCATTTTGTAATTGGAATTGATCGTCTGATGATTTTACTAGACGGTAAATTACAGCGTCGTCTGCAGACAATCTAAGGGGGCTGCTCAGATTATCACCTAGATCATTTATGTAAATCAGGAACAGCAGAGGGCCTATGACACTACCTTGCGGAACGTCAGGTGTCACTTCTGTTCTACTCGATGATTTACCGTCTATCACTACAAACTGTGACCTCTTTGAGAAGAAATCACGAATTAGTCTATTGATTAATCCGTGAAAGGACAAATCTAATTTTTATTGTGCGCATGGCTTATGATATTGAGTTTCTACACCACCTGGCACAGCTGGAGAGTTTTGGTGGTAATAGTACAGTAAAATCGGACGGTAAGCCTGAAAATCATATTTAAAACTATTACTATAAAGTTCACAAACGTAAGTATAATTTAGCGCGTAGTTCTAAGAGAGTTCAAGCTGCGTATGTCAGTCAAATCCAACAAACCTCAGGCAATTTCATGTCCTCCGCAAATTAGATGATGCTGCATTTGACTATGATCTATTAACCGACTAAGTTAATCATAATTTAGTCATTACGAATCAAAAATATAGGCACCATAACGCATTTAAATGGTAGGGAGTAGCGATTGGTATGTGTTGCTCTGGTGGCGAAATCTCACATCGAGTACTGGGTGAGCCAGCGAAACCCCTAAAAACTCTACTTCTACACGAATGTAAGAAATCGAGGCATATTTTTTAAATATAATTAGAAAATATAATGCAGGTTTTCCGATTCGACACACAGCAAAATAACAGAAACACACACATTATGTACCTACATACCAGCGCTGCATACATTTTTTATATATGCAGGCAGTTCCACAAGAAAGTATACGCCATAATTTCAAATGTAATGCCCGCAGCGACGTATCTGGTAATGGTGTCGAATCTGTAATCAGTGCGCTTTTGCATAGGGTGTAGACAAACAGTGTGAGAGAGGATTGTTTTGTTTTGTCGGGTGCATTTTAAAATGAGTGCAAAATATCTGAAGCGTCACGAGGCAACGTTCATTGTAAATCATCTTTTTGGGCCTGGTCTTCTCTTTCAAAAGCCTGCTGCACGAAGCGTGGAAGGTTGCTTCAACGGACTATCAAACACACGGTAGAAGTGCATGTTTGAGGATGATTATGTAAACGCGGTTTTGGCTATTTACACTTATCTACAGCCAGTTTAAACTGTGAAAAAATGTGCAATATTTATCAAAAATGGTTCGATCGAGGCAAACTGGGTGCTTCGAGAAGACAATAATCAGAAAAGTCGCAGCCGTCTTTGTACATCTTAGAAACAAGACAATGGTGTGTTCACGATGGACTGACCTGCATTGTCTCCAGATGCAAATGCGATCGAAGATAAAGCTTAAAGGAAAGCTAATATATACTTTAAAGCAGCTGTCATACAAAATCAGGACGTTATGGAGGTCATTACTGAGAGAATATGTAGAAAATTTCATGAAAAGCATGCCAAAAAGGTGCCAAGCTATAACAGATAATGGCGGCTATTAGATTAACTATTAGGTAATTGTGCACTTACTAATAACATGTATTTTCATGTAAACATATACTTATAATAGTGTCTTTTATTTCATACAGATAACAGCAGACACTTTCATCTGGAACTAAATGTACGTCTCTACAGCACTAATACACTGACGTCTTATAAAAGTACTAGCTTACTTATTCACCATTACATATCACAAGAAAATATTGATATGCGAGCGAAAAATCGCGTAACAGCTAATACTAAATAAAAATTCTACTAATGTGTTCTACTTCAGAGGGCTGAAGGCGTTTCGAAGATTCCACTTTTATTTGCTGTGAAAGCGATACGGAAGCACCCTGTTTGCTTAGTGACTCACGTACGGATACAGCTGGCTGGCTAGACTCGAAATAACTGTTGGAGGCACTTCTTGCAGTTCCTAACCAAAGATGAAGGTATTCTAGCTGACGGAAACATTGAATATACAGAATGTTCCCGCAAGAGCGTGCAAAAACTTAACAAGACGGGGAGGATACACCATTGAACAATTTTAGGCAGTGAACCTGGGATCGGAGAAGTCAGCTGAAGGAGATAATAGGAATAAAATCACGTTACTGTGTACTTTTTATTTACTTTAGTTAGAGTTAACTGCAAATACCAGCACTGCGACAATGGAAGTACCATTTGACTGTATTTTACAAAATGTGCTGAAACTGACGGCCATCAGCCTTGATGCAAGCATAACATCGGCGAACAAGATTCTGACGCACCTTGACAAATGCCCCTGGTGTGTTTCGAATCACATCACAGGCAGCCACAATTCTGGCAACTAAGTCCATGATCCACAGGGGTCTCACTCACGAGTGACTTTAGACATCCTCATAGGAAAGAATCAAGTTCATTCAGGTCAGGTGACCTCGCCGGCCATGGAATAGGACCTCCCCTTCCAATCCAGCGGCCAGGAAATACGGCACTGAGATGGTTGCGAACTTCCACACTGAAGGGACGCTGTGTACAGTCATGATGTATCCACATCCTCTCACTAGCAGCCAAGGGTACGTTCTCTAATAACTCAGGTACTCTTTGCACGAACCTCAAGCATAGGTGGACATTCAGACGACCAGATTGAAGATATGGCTCAATGAGTTGTCGCCTACAAAGCGGGCCCAGATATTACGTACTTGATGATGATTCTATTACAGCATGAGAGTTTTCTTCATCCCCCACATGACTGTTACTGCTGTTCCAAATACCAAAATGAGGCCTCGTCAGTAAGCAGCACGATTTGGAAGAAATCTGGTCGATCAATCCATTATTGGAGCAACCACTGACACAATGCGACATTGATGCAAAGTCAGTCACAAGCATGCAAGGACTCGTTGTGGGTGATACGGGTTTAGTTATTGCTCGTGGAGTACTCGCTACTCGCTGGTATGTGCAGCGCCCACTTCATGTGCGGTACGACGTGTACTTGTAGTGGGGTCCGCTGCAACGCGTTCCAGCACCTCCTCTTCAAAATCGGATATGCGAGTGGTCCTCCCTAGTTTCTTCTTTACAATGAACCAGTCTCCCGCATTCTTCGATCAAGAGACATAAACAACCATCGTGACTGATGATGCCTGTTAGAAAATCGTTCCCTGTATAGCCTTTCAGTAGCGAGAGCGTTGCAAAGTACTTTTCCACACAGAAGGTGCATGTCCGCGAGTTCTGCGAAACTCTTCCGGTACTGCTCCATCGTACTGCACTGAGTAATGAATGGCTCTGTCGTCGATTCATAGCACCTTCTGTCATGGAACAATGTAAATACACTGGTATAGGCATGCATATTGTTCAGAATACGGTGCTGCGGTCGGCAATGCCTATATAAGACAAGTGTCTGGCGCAGTTCTTAGATCGATTACTACTGTTACAATGGCAGGTTATCAAGATCTAAGTGAGTTTGAGCGTGGTGTTATAGTCGGCGCACAAGCGATGGGACACGGCTTCTAAGATGTAGTGATGAAGTGGGGATTTTCCCGTACGACCATTTCACGAGTGTACCGTGAATATCAGGAATCCTGTAGAACACCAAATCTCCGACATCGCTGTGGCTGGAAAAAAGATCCTGCAAGAACGGGACCAAGGACGACTGAAGAGAGTCATTCAACGTGACAGAAGTGCAACCCTTCCGCAGATTGGTGCACATTTCAGTACTGAGCCATCAACACGTGTCAGCGTGCGAACTATTCAACGAAAAATCATCGATTTGGGCTTTCGGAGCTGAAGGCCTCTCGTGTGCTCTTGATGACTGCACGACACAAGGCTTAACGCTTCGCCTGCGGACATCGACACTTACATTGGACTGTTGATGACGGGAAACATGTTGCCTCGTCGGACGAGTCTCGTTTTAAATTGTATCCAGCGGATGGACGTTTACGGGTATGGAGACAACCTTATGATTCCATGGACCACGCATATCCGCAGGGGACTGTTGAAGCTGGTGGAGCGTCTGTAATGGTGTGGGGCGTGTGCTGATGGAGTGATATGGGACTTCTGGTACGTCTAGATAGGATTCTAGCACGTGACACTTACGTAAGGACCCTGTCTGATCACCTACATCCATTCATGTCCATTGTACATTCCGACGGCCTTGAGCAATTCCAGTAGGACAATGCGACACCTCAAACGTCCAGAATTGCTACAGAGTGGCTCCAGGAACACCCTTCTGAGTTTAAAAACTTCCGCTGGCCACCATACTCTCCAGACATGAAGTTTATTGAGCATATCTAGGACGCCTCGCAACTTGCTGTTCAGAAGAGATCGCCACCCCCTCTTACTCTTACGGATTTATGGACAGCCCTGCAGAATTCATGGTATCAATTCGCTCCAGCAGTACTTCAGACATTACTCGAGTCCGTGCTACACGATATTTGGCAGGTGTTCCAGTTCCTTTGGCTCTTCAGTGTACGATAGGACAGAGCCAGCTAATGAGAAGTCAAGTAAACAAAAACTGCATCATGACTTCGTAGTAATCATGCTCATCCTCCTTGTTTGGTTGCAGGAAATAAAGAATGTACATGTAAATAAGCAGCAAAGTACGTGTAAACTTGTACGCATGTTAGTAATAAATAACCTGGAAAACCGTAATGCTAGACAAAGAAGTAGACACGTTTACCCATATCTCCTCAACCTGGCTTCACCAACCAAAGGTTCCCTACCTCAAATTGTTCAGTGGTGCATTCTGCATGTCCTGTTACGTTTTTGCACGCTCTTAGGGAAACGCCCTATATATTCAATCTTTCCGTCTGCTAGAGTATCTTAATCTTTGGTTGGGAACTCCGAGGAATGTCTTCAGCAGTGACTTTCAGTCTAGCGAGCCAACTGTACTGTTTGGTGTGGAGAATTTGGTTAGCTATGATGGCGTAGTTCGGTCGCCATAGACACACTCCCGTCTTCTGGCTGCTGTCGTGAACAACACTGCCTTCAGCGTGTTGACTTGTAAAATATAGATTTTTTTGTCGTGTGGTATTGCGATGAGCACACTAAATCTATATTGCCCAGCATTGTTAGTAAGATGGTTGCTTGCTCGCGTTGCATTTATATGAAATGTGATTTTTGTGCCTTATTTACAAGGTTGGACAAATATATGGAAATAGTGCTAGAATATTATGCACGAACATAAATGCAGATGCGTCCGCTATTGTATTTGACAACTAGCAGCATTTGTATAATGTACTTCGTACGTTGCATATGTCATTTATGGTCGGAACAGTGTTCTGTGTATTTGGGAGTGCGTTATATCAGAGCTAAGTGAATTCGAACGTGGGGAAAAGTTGATTCACATATGGTAGGTGGTTCCGTAACCAAGACACACGGGGTGTTTGTTGTTTCAAGAGACATTGTATCGAAAATCTTTACCACAAAGAAGGAAGTGGAAAAAACATCACCCGGTAAATCACAACGCGGACGGAAGTGTGTGCCGAGTGATCGTGGCGGGCGACCATCGGAGAGGATTGTGACGAAAAATAACACAACAACAGCTCGAAAAGTAACTGCAGAACAGCTACAAAAGTCACTGCAGAACTAGACACTCGCGAACAAAACAACGCGAAAAAAAGGAAGCTGCAGGGCGAGTTGTAATTCCAAAACCTCTGATCGGTGACGGAAATATCTGTAACAGGAAAATGTGGTGCCAAAAAGGCTGGACTATGGACCAGTGGAAAGACGCCATTTGATCGAGTAAGTATTGTTTCACACTGTTATCGCCTCCTGGCCGATTTTATGTGCAAAGCTCGAAACATGGTGGCGGTTCAGTAATGATATGGGCACTCATATGGTGGTATGTGATGAGCCCCATGGTTACTCTGTAAGGTAGAACCACTACAAAGAATTATGTGATCATTTCGGCTGATTACATGGATTCCACGGTACGATGTTTATTCCTCACTGGTGACGCTGTGCTCCAATATGGTAGGACCGTTGCTCACACGGCTCGCATAGTCCAGGACTGATTCTGTGAGCACGAGTTACCTCATCTCGCCTGGCCACCACAGTCACCATATCTCAATATTACTGAGCATTTGTGATCTACTTTGGAGAAAAGGAAGCGTGATCGCTGTCCAGATGCGTCGTCGTTACCTGAACTTGTCGCTGTTTTACAGGTAGAATGGTATGATTCCCTTGAAAACCCTGTCTGACCATTATTTGTGGTGTCACCGCCAGACACCACACTTGCTAGGTGGTAGCCTTTAAATCGGCCGCGGTCCGTTAGTATACGTCGGACCCGCGTGTCGCCACTGTCAGTGATTGCAGACCGATCGCCGCCACACGGCAGGTCTAGTCTAGAGAGACTCCCTAGTACTCGCCCCAGTTGTACAGCCGACTTTGCTAGCGATGGTTCACTGTCTACATATGCTCTCATTTGCAGAGACGACAGTTTAGCATAGCCTTCAGCTACGTCATTTGCTACGACCTAGCAAGGCGCCATATTCAATTACTATAATTACAATCTTCAAGATTGTGTTGGCTTTTCTGCTAACACAAAATTATTGATCCATTGCGATACAACCTGAAGCGATTTTGAATGCCAACGGATTTCCTACGCCGTACTAGGCTTGGTAATGTGTCAGGCTTGTGATGTTTCCGTATGTTTGTCCTCTCCTGTACGTGAGGTACTCTGCAGTTGCACTTCATGTGAGCAATGCTGGTTCTCTGTTCGAAAACGCATCTTGTTCAGAACCCATGGGGATCGACATCTAACTTCTGTCTGGCCTTCAGCACATACAAGTCTCTTACTTCATTATGTTCCCAGTCATTATATAATCGTACAAGCGTTGGTGTGAATGAGGTGGTACTTCTTTTTGTCTTTTGTAAACGTATGGTACCGTGACGTCTTGTTTTCCGTTGAAGGACATTTGTAACTGATATGCATGAAGCTTTATATCCAGTTTCTGAATAATACCGCAAATTTCATTAAATTTTTCATTTACTACGGGTTTTCTACGAAATTTTTTTCGGTGTTAAAAAGTCGCAGACGTGCTCATTCAGACATTGTTCATGAAACGACAGCGTTGGATCTCAAACATAAGGCAAAGTGAACGGTCTTCAGGAAAGATAAAATTTCCTATTTTAAATGAAATAGTCAGCTAACAAGGTAAGTGTGGGTCGCAGTGTGACTTCAAGATACAAGTTCTTTAGTGACGGAGGTGCTGAGACTTTCCCATTACATGAGTCATTTTCAGTTTGTTAGGTATTGCAGAAGACAGTGTGGAGGTCCACCTGCACTGCACGAATCATTTCGATATGCAGTGATTCACCTGGGCTGATAGACTGCTTTACATCAGTTATAAAGATCATGGGTTCATATTGCTGTAACTGTGTTAACTGTTTCTTTTATTATTACGTTGCTCTATGTTAGTCAGATCGCGGTAATATTCATTTATGGGTCAGATATCATACAACGGGGAATGTTTCAGGGCACTAAAACCGGGTTCATAATGTGCTTAAATGTGAATATTTCCAGCTGATGAACTGGGTTCTCACGGTAAAATACTGCACTAACCACATGTTGCGAGATGGAAACCCTCGAGCGGTAGTGACAGCACGTCCGCTCAAGTATGAACGAGGAGGGAAGAATTATGTATAGCAGAATCAAAAGACCATGCACTTTATGGGACAAATTAATAGGTGCTGTTTATTATCCATTATTCCATTTGAAGGCCATTATCCACGCAGAAAGACAACGCATGTGATATAGCAAAGATGGAACACCTCATTCGAGAATACTTCACAAAAACGTGGACGATGGAGACATCGAATACGTCCACTATCATGGCCTCCCCGTTCACCAGGCTTTAAGCCGTAGCTATGGGGAAATATAAAGGAATTTATGTATTCCATGTCCATGGAGGACTGCACAGGTTACAGTAACACGTATTTCATGCATATGAAGAATTCCGAAAGTAGCCTTGTGCATTCGCACAAGTTCGTGATCCTTTAAGAACGATGTGGTAGCTCCCTTTCTTAAAACGAAATGAGGCTGATTAATTAACTTATTTAAATGTTTTACCTTCAGTCCCGAACGCTCCAGTTCACATAATATGTTTCGGGTTAACCAACACTATAAGGAGTCTAAATAAAAAAAAAATCTCTGCAAAAATTAGTTCACAGTATGAACATCGTAACTGAGGCCGTAAAACTAAAAACTGACTACATTCAATATATAACGAACCCGGCAGTGTTTAGCAATTGCTAAATATTTATGGGAATTTGATGTATATATACTAATCTCCTTTTCCCCCTCTCTCTGTCCATCTCCTTCTTCCCCTCTATGTCTACATTTTCTTATCCTCACTCCCCTCTGTCCGTCACTTCCACCACCTCTATATATGGTGTGCGTCTGCTCCTACTGCACTTCGGGCTGGTCCATCTTCTTATTCCCCTTGTCTATGTCAATTTCATCGCCCCCTTCTTTGTCCATCTACTCCTCCTTCCGTCTCAGATCGTGGGCTTTGTATACTGTTGCAAATTCAGGTGCTGTAGTAGTATTCTAGACATAAGCTGGTAAGCCATTAAAACAACTTGTCTGCGAGGAATAAAACAAAACAGCACATTACTGTGAGAACAATTTTTGCCGAAAAATATGTGTGACAGAAATAATTTTTGTAATGGTCTGTATGCCCCACCATCGTGGTTCAAACTGACTGCGAGAAAGAAAACGAAACTGCACATATCCACACCAGAGCAAAGCCCAGCATTTTATTTCCCGCAGTCGGTTTTAACAGCTAACTTGTACATTTTTGTTTAAAAATACCCACACCTCCAGAGTGAATTGCAGTGACTTTACTGCCTCACCAACACATTTAGACCGCAATAGACCGGTGACCAACACAGTTAGACCGCAATAGACCGGTGATGTTGTATTGTAACATATCACCCCGGACTACAAGTCCTTTTAAAACAAAGAAAACAAGGTAACATGAGGAATTGTTTGACTAACTTATAACAGCATGATGTATATTCGTCAAGAATTTTGTGAGATTTTTGCTAGAAACACTTCGATATTATACACTGCTGGCCACCGCAAATGCAACACCAAGAAAGACAAGAGGTAGCACAACAAAATTTATTTTGTAGATAACATGTTGACCAAGTGTCAAATGATTACGTTTACGGACGTCTGTGACATGTCGTTCCTGCCAGAATCAGTAGCCAGAGTAGCCGCCATTGTTGGAGATCACCGCTGCCACACGTCTCGGCATTGAGTCAAAGAGACGTTGGATATGTTCCTGGGGTACAGCAGCCCAAGCAGCTTCCACACGTTGCCAAAGATCATCTGGTGTGGCAGCTGGGGATGTAATCTGGGTCACTCGTTGAGCAACCATGGACCACATGCTTTCTATCGGCGAAAGATCCGGAGAGCGAGCAGGCCAGGGAAGCACTTCAATCTGGTTATTGACGAAGAACCTTTGGACAATGCGTGCCAAGTGTGGTCGCGCATTATCCTGTTGAAATATGTCTGTGGCCGAGCACTGGAGGTAAGGAAGGACAACTGGCTCCAGCACCTCGGATATGTAGCGCCTGCTATTTAAAGTACCGGCAATGCGTACTAGAGGCGTGCGAGAGTAATATCCAATACCGCCGCATACCACAATACCCGGTGCAAGACCAGTGTGGCGGTGCATAATGCAGCTTTCCAGCATCCTCTCTCCACGGTGTCCCCACACTCGAATCCGACCATCGTGGTGCTGCAGACAGAAGCGTGCCTCGTCAGTAAAGGCAACGTCATTCCATTCTGCCGTCCACATCCGTCTGTCATCACACCATTGGCGACGGAGACGTCTGTGGTTCTGCGTCAATGGTAGACGAAGCAATGGACGTCTTGCGGACAGACCACTCTGCTGTAAACTGCGTCGAATGGTACGCACAGACACTGGATGATGCGTTACAGACGCAATGTGCTGTGCTATGGTTCGGGATGTCACTGAGCGATCCGTCACTGCCATGCGCACAATTTGCCTATCAGCACGTGCAGTGGTGCACCGAGGTGAATGCGATCGACCACGTATGTCCGTCGTACCCTCCTGCATCCAACGGTCACATATCTGCACTACAGTTGTTTGGTTTCGTCCAACACGATTAGCGATTTCTCTGTATGATAATCCACAATCTCGGTAAGCCACTATCCTTCCTCTGTCGAACTCGGATACTTGATCAAACGATGTTCGCTGTTGTCTACGAGGCATAACTGATCGTCTTGTGAAACAACCACAACGTAAACACACGTGCCGAACGTACACTCGTCGAAATCGCAAAGCCTTAGATGGCGCTATGAGGTGGCGCCACAGGCGCGCGTGATGTGCGTCTGCGCTGAAATTCTAATCAGTTGCATATCTCATCGCTGCAAACCCATGGTGTAAATTTCACTTGATTCGGATGCTTCCTTCAGGGTGTTGAATTTACGGTGGCCAGCAGTGTATTTCATGTATCTATTGATATATTATATGTGTTAAAAAGTATGGATCTTTCGTTTGTCTGAATGTTCATTAATCTATCGAGTAAAAATTTGAAGTAAATAGGTCGAATATTTTTCGAGGATTTTCGTATTTATATGTTTACGCGTTACGAGATAGCGCTCCTGCAAAAGTATAAAAGCACGCGCGTTTTCGAATGCAAGGTTGTGTCGAAATTACATACCAATCGGTGAGGAACTTTTGGAGATTTAAGATCTCGAATAAAAACATTTACATTTTTAATTGTGTATACAAATGTTCTGCCGTTGAATACCATAGAATACAAACTCACAAAACAAAGAGTAAATAATTGTCTCAGCTTCACGCAACGATTTTCAAATTACTGGGAATTAAATGACAATAACATAATACCAAGTCACTGAGTAAGATAAACCATTGATCACTGCATTAAAATCTCGATATTCCTCAAATAAAATTAAAGGCACTGCGCCTCGTGGTAACAACTTCTTAACAGCCTTCAAGAAAATAATAATAGGTGGAATAGCCCCAGGCTTGAAGAATTACAAACACCTCAGTCTAGAACGAATACAAATAAAAGACTGACTGTTATAGCTTCAAAACTCCCTTGTTTCTTTAGAGAGAGAGAGAGAGAGAGAGAGAGAGAGAGAGAGGGCGGTTGTGGCTGTTGTGCGCGTCTTATACAATGGTCCTGTATGCCCAGCACACTCATTAGTCCCACAGGTACTGCATGCCGCAAAGCGCGAAGCTGCGTTGTGACTCCAACCTGTTTTTGCTGATTACCTGAAACAAAATTTTTACAAAATTATTAATAAAATGATTTTTTCTCCCGCTTTTCGCCCTTCTTCTGTCTCTCAACAACAGTTTCAAAATTTATCATCTTCTCCTTACATTTATGATCAATGATTTTCGGAAATGACAAAAGAAAAACACAGTATCTTTACTAGGATGGATGTAGGATCCATAAGAATCACTTTTAATGTAGTGCAGACAGATGGCTTTCAAAGGACGGAACCTTCCATAACTAAACAAGTACTGCCAGCGCTCGTTGCAATCATTGGCAGCTGACTGTCAAGATTAACAAATGCTAAAAGTTGCATTATAAAGTACACAGCTGTACCACTATTTTTTATTGAAGACAGTCGATGTCGGTCCAACATCAGACCATATTCGTGACTCCTGTACAAAAAGAGAAAAAGAAAATAACAAGTTTGTACAATTTACGTTAAACCATCACATTTTAAAAGAAGAGAGTACTTACAAAGACAGCTCACGTATGCAGTTTCACAGTTACAAAAACAATTACAATTTAAATACAGTTCTATTACTATTATTAACTGTGTGTGCCTAACATTTATGTCCTGCCAACACCTGAGGCTGTTGTATGCTCCCTGTTATCAAGCTATGAACTGATTTGGCTGAAGACCTCACGATGGACGCCTTAAACATTGCAGAGATGCAATGATCATTAATTTGATCAATATATTACTATCCATATTAATTTTGTTTCATTAACATTAAATTACGCTTATGTACGTCCCAAATTTTTAAGCGATGTTATTCGGCTGCCTTAAAGCGTACTTGGCTTATTAGTGAACAAATAATAATGTAAAGCATGGTGCAAGCAATTGTTAATCGAATTACTAGCATTACTGGCATCTGTGAGATGTAGACAGTTTGACTAAATCAGTAATCATTGTGTCTCTGCAATGTTTAAGGCATCCATCACAAGATCTTTGGCCTGTTCGATTCATAACGTGATAATATTGCGCGTGCAGCCGCCTCTGATATTGTTAGGACATAAATGTTGCGCATAGATAGATAGTAATGGAACATTCTGCAATTTACAATTGGTGCTGCAGTTGTGCGAATCCATAGCTGGGTTCCTTTTGTAAGCACTCTGTTGTATTAATAAGTGATGGTAAACTCGTAATGTCTAAACACATAATGGTTATGTATTAAAACTGCACATACTTGTAATCTGGTTTTGTCTTTTTGGTGCAGAGAACCCTAAGATGGCCTGCTGATGGATCGACACCGATTGTCTTCAATAAAAAATGGTGGTACAGTTGTGTATTTTATAATGTAATTTTTAACTTTTCTAAAAGCTGTTCAACACCGCCTACACAAAATATAAATAAGTCCAATATAATGCGAGTAAACAGACGAAAAGGTCCATTACTCACCGGAATTAATCACAAACTTTAAGTGTTTAGGAGTTTCTATCTGAAGAGGTTTAAGACTTAATGACGTATTAAAAGTAGTTGTGAGAAAGGCTGAGGTCAGACTCGTACTTGTTGTGAGAAATCTGAGGAAGTAAGATTCATGTTCGAAAGAGGTCGCCAGCAAAATTCTCATTCTTCTAGTTTATGATCATTGTTCGCCGACCTGGGACCATTACAAATCTAGACGAACTGAACAGATGGAAAAAAAAAAGATTCGAAGAAGAGCTGCACGACTAGCCACGGTTTAGTCAGCTCGAGAGGCTTTATAAAAACGTCCTTATGCAACGCGCAGAGCCTGGCGAAATTCCCGGAGCCCACGTTCCCCGGACAGAGAAGAAATTTACAAGTTTCTGCATCATACTTCTGGCATATTGTGAAGATGCCAAAGTTAATGAAATTCGAGTTCATTCCGACAGTATCGCATTCTACGAGGGTTGTTCAATAAGTACTTTTCTTGACCAATTTAGGCTCAAAAAATGCGGATTTTGTTGTGGGACATGGTGGACTATTTCTGCGTCGGCCTCTATAGTTTCATAAAGTTTCGATTGGTGGCGGCTCTGTAAGTAGACTTCAAAATGGCGTCTCTGACGGAAGTGGGTTCACAGATATTCATAGACACACAGTGTCTATAGAATCCTGACAGCTAACAAAAGCACGGTGTTTCGTTGGGCGACGCTTCTGTCACCATCGTCCCGCAAACCTGTCCGATTTCCGCGTGCTGGTCGGCCATACACAGCAGTGACTCCTGCTATGTTGGGCGTGCGGACACTCTCATTCGAGGTGATCGACAGATCACAGTCAAACACCCCGCTGCACAAATGGACATCTCTGCTGGTAGTGCTGACACACTCCTCCTCCCTCATGGCACAACGATCAGCTCTGAAGTGTGTTGTGCCACCATCAGGAAACTTAAGAAACGACATCAGTATGTTCGTTGCCACAAAAATAGTCTCCTTCTCTCTGAGAGCTTAAGGTCTCACACTAGTCTATGCACCTGAGAGGAGCTCATAAAACTTCATTGAACTGTTCTTCATCAACGCTGCAGTTCGGATCTTACTCCTTCTCCTTCTAGCTTTCACCTGTACCCGCACGAAGCAGCGCGTGGATGATAGGGGGGAGGGGGGAGAGGAGGAGAGGGGTTATTGATATAGTAAGACGTTGAGGTCAATGTCGATTAGTAGAGTGGTACCATGCGGGCATACAGACTCTCCGAGTAAAGTGGCGTATGACCGTAACACTGACAGGGGGTTATGTTGGAAAGTAGAGTTTTGTAGCCCAAAGGGTGGGGAATAATATGATGTATTGCAATCCTGAATAAAATCAAACTGTTTTCTTCAAAAAGAAGTGTTGTATTATTTATTGAATGCCCCTCATACGTTTGTGTACACCAACCGTGAGTGGGTTAGGAAGGGGAAGTGTGGGGAGAGGGAAGAAAAATAAGGCTCTACACCACGTAGGTGCTTGTAGAGTACAGATCTAGATATACGAGGTGCGACAATAAAGTGATGTGACAGATTTTCTCTGCAAGATGTGGCAACACTGCAGGCTTGCACAGGCACAATATCTTTGACCTTGGTCTATAAGCTGCTACTAGTCCAAGCGACATATCGATGCAACTGCTCAGTTGTGAGTTGTGCTGTAATAAGTTAAGACATGTTTGTGTCTCTCATCACGGAAATGGAACCGCATAATATTGCGCAGCAGTATGCCATTTCTTTTTGTGTTAAATTGGGTGCAAACGCGACGACAACTTACGGTAAGCTTCAGAAGGCTTTTGGAGAGGAGGTTATGTCAAGAGCTCAAGTTTTTCGTTGGCATAAAATGTTTAGTCAAGGTAGAACGAATGTTCAAGATGAAGACCGCAGTGGACGATCATAAACTTCACAGACGGACGTCAACTTGGTCAGGGTGCGTGAATTCGTACGATCTGACCGAAGAGTACGCGTGAAAATGATTGCAGAAGAACTGAACATCAATCGAGAAACGGTTCGTCTAATAATAACTGAAGATCTTGGTATGAGAAAGATTTGTGCAAAAATGGCCCCCAAATAACTCACACCACAACAGCGAGAAACACGGAAAAATGTGGCAGCAGATCTGTTATAGCAAACGGAAATCAATCCAGAATTATTGAGCCGTGTTATCACTGGTGATGAAAGTTGTTTTTTTTTTCAGTACGATCCACAGACAAAACGTCGAAGTTCGCAATGGTGCTCAAAGGGATCACCCATACCAAAAAAAGCTCGCATGTCAAAGTCAAAATGCATGGTTGTGTGCTTCTTTGATTCCAAGGGAATTGTTCATAAAGAGTGGGTGTCTCCTGGACAAACAGTTAACCAATATTACTGCAAAGAAATTTTAGAAATACTTCGTAAAAGAGTTCTTCGTGTCCGTGCCAGCAATGGCTGATAATTGGATTCTGCATCACGATAATGCGCTATCCCACACTGCTCTGTCAGTACAGCAATTTTTAACCTCAAAACAAATTTCAGTACTACCACGGCCACCGAGTTCACCAGATATCGCTCCATGTTTCTAAGAGTCAAAACGGTGGCCAAGAAACACCATTTTCAAACAACACAAGATGTCCAAAAAGCTGTGACGAGGGTCTTGGAGGATATTACAGAAGATGAGTTCCAGAAATGTTACCATCAATGGCAGAAGCGCCGGAAGAGTGTGCGCCGGAAGAGTGTGTGCAGTCAGGAGGGAACCACTTTGAAGAAGACAACACTAAACTTGACTAAAACGATAAGCAACATTTTTTTCACATCAGTCTCATTACTGTATTGTCGTACCTCGTACATAAGGAATTATATAAAATTCCATCGATTATTAATTGAGAAGGGATGGGAACTGATTACGAACAGAATTAAGGCTGCTTTTGATACTAAGGATGGCCTTGCTCTATATACTATATTGACTGTCAGTAGTCTGTTAGAGTCTAGACCTCACATAGCTTTATATCTTCATAAGGGTGGAATTAATTATTTGCATAACTGCGATGTTACCGTTGCGGCGGAATGTAACAGATTAACCGAGATACTGGCGCTGGAGGGCAGCAGCGGGTTCCAGAATTCCCCACCTCGAATATCGCAGTGGGCCGAGTTTTTGCGACAGTGAATGCTGCGGCGCGGGGTCGACGCTCTCATTAGGCAGTAGGTCGGCGCCGCGGCGAATTAACAGCAGCAGGGGTTAGCGCGTCTGGTGGAAGTTATTGCTGCGCAGATATGGTGGGATTGTGAGCTCGTGGGCGCGGAGCTGTGGCCGACCGCAAAGTGGCGAGGTGGCTGCGAGGAACGGGGTGGAGCGCTACTGCGCTAGGCGGGAGCGGGGCTTTCCGACCGAAAGCGCGCGGGGGCGAACTGGCGGCCCGTAAATGTGGAGACAAAAAGAGTGTCGACGGTAAGCCACTCCAGCGCTAAAGCCAGGGCCGACACTACCCCCAGCATTTAAATTACTTCAAGCCGGCGGGAATCTCTGAAAAGAGACCTCTGTTTTGCTGTATAGAGTTCGCGCTTATGCAAGAGACCCTAGGCAGAGATAACTACAGGTACGTTTCATTTACATACAATTTCTCATAGATTCTCCTTTACTGTAGCTTCTATGTTAGGGGCTGTCTTTAGTAGTGACAGTATGTATTTCACTATGATACACTGATGGTGGTGAAAACTGCGATACCATAAAGGTTTCAAAATACCGAAATGCATTAAATTATTAGGTGGTTTGGGGGTATAAATGGTGCGAAATTTAATGTAGAGAACTGTCCATGACCCTATTTTGACGAGACATCAAGGTGAAGTGAGCTTTGGTGACTGAAATGCCTTCAAAAAAGAAGACGAAATAAATATTCCAGAATTCGAATCGAGAACAGCTGCCAATATGAGTAACGTAGAGGTAAATATCCTCGGAGTAGTGAAGCTACTCAAATCACTAAATAAAAGCAAGTCTTCTGGTCCAGCCTGTATACCAATTAGCTTCCTTTCGGATTATGCTGATGCATTAGCTCCATACTTAACAATCATATACAACCGTTCGCTCGACGAAAGATCCGTACCCAAAAACTGGGAAGTTGCCCAGGTCACACCAATATTCAAGAAAGGTAATAGGAATAATCCATTAAATTACAGGCCCATATCGTTAACGTCGATATGCAGCAGGATTTTAGAACATACAGTGTGTTCGAACATTATGAATTACATCGAAGGAAACGGTCTATTGACACACAGTCAACATGGGTTTAGAAAACATCGTGCCTGTGAAACACAACTATCTCTTTATTCACATGAAGTGCCGAGTGCTATTGACAAGGGATTTCAGATCGATTTCGTATTCCTCGATTTCAGGAAGGCTTTTGACACTACCACACAAGCGGCTCGTAGTAAAATTGCGTGCTTATGGAATATCGTCTCAGTTGTGTGACTGGATTTATGATTTTCTGTCAGAGAGGTCACAGTTCGTAGTAAATGACGGAAAGTCATCGAGTAAAACAAAAGTGATTTCAGGCGTTCCCCAAGGTAGTGTTATAGGCCCTTTGCTGTTCCTTATCTACATTAACGATTCTGGAGACAATTTGAGCAGCCGTCTTCGGTTGTTTGCAGATGACGCTGTCGTTTATGGACTAATAAAGTCATCGGAAGATCAAAACAAACTGCAAAACGATTTAGAAAAAATATCTGAATGGTGCGAAAAGTGGCAGTTGACCCTAAATAACGAAAAATGTGAGGTCATCCACATGAGTACTAAAAGGAACTCGTTATACTTCGGTTATACGATAAATCAGTCCAATCTAAAAGCTGTAAATTCAACTAAATATCTAGGTATTACTATTACGAACAACTTGAATTGGAAAGAACACATAGAAAATGTTGTGGGGAAGGCTAACCAAACGCTGCATTTTATTGGCAGGACACTTAGAAAATGTAACAGACCTACTAAGGAGACTGCCTATACTACGCTTGTTCGTCCTCTTTTAGAATACTTCTGCACGGTGTGGGATCCTTACCAGGTAGGACTGACGAAGTGCATCGAAAAAGTTCAATGAAAGGCAGCACGTTTTGTATTATCGCGAAATATGGGGGAGAGTGTCACAGAAATGATACAGGATTTGGGCTGGAAATGAGTAAAAGAAAGGCGTTTTTCGTTGCGACGGAATCCTTTCACGAAATTCCAATCACCAACTTTCTCCTCCGAAAACGAAAATATTTTGTTGACACCGACCAACATAGGGCGGAACGATCACCACGATAAAATAGGTGGAATCAGAGCTCGTACGAAAAGATATAGGTGTTCATTCTTTCCGCGCGCTATACGAGATTGTAATAACAGAGAATTGTGAATGTGGTTCGATGAACCCTCTGGCAGGCACTTAAATGTGATTTGCAGAATATCGATGTAGATGTAGATGTATCGTTCCATGGTGATTCAACACCGAGTCGGAGTACATCGATTGTAGTGGATTGTGACTAGGGGCGAGCTAGTTAGTCGACAACGGATGACAAAGACTCCTAAAAGATATTAAGTAGGGCTACTCTCGAACACCATCTGTAACGATGACAACATGCAGGCATCCGTTATCTCGTTGAAAAGTAACATTGTGAAGTCCTCGAAGACAGGGCACAGCCACCCGTCTTAATATTGGCGTAGCCATATCGTGGTGTTCCTTGGGCCCCCTTGGTTACTCTGCAAGTCCGCATTGCTGCCAAAGCCCACCGCTCCGTCCCATGGTACATTGTTCCCCAGTTTGACACTGTGTTCCAAGACTAAATGGCCACTGTTCATACAACTGGCATCGTTCAGGACTGGTTTTGTAAACACGAGGATGAATTGTGGCCGCCACAGTCACCAAACCTCAATGTTATTAAGAACTTGTGTTCTACTTTGGTGAGAAAGGCATGTGATTGCTCATCACATCCATCATCTTTACCTGAACATGCCACTATTTTGCAGGAAGAATGGTATAAGATTCATATGAAAGCAGTACAGGGCTGTATTTATCAACCCCGAGACTAGTGAAAGCTGTTTTAAATGCCTACGGTTTTCCTACACCGTATTAGGCATTGTGCCAGGAGAGTCAGATAACAAACTGGTATTGTTGCTGGTCCTCGTTTGTTTATAATGAGAACGTTATATGTCTGTTGCTGTGGTGTGCGTGCTGTAAGACCTTCGGTACACACACTATCAGATTATTTGATATGTCGCTCTAACAAAGTAGGCAAGTGTCAGCAATACGTCTCGTGGTCTTATCGTGGCGTGTTTATCTTCTGCCGTTGGGTCAGACGATAGAAATGCCACTTGCACACTTAGAGTAGCAGATTGACGGTGACCAACTTTAAACAGAACTTGATTACTTTTCACACACATTTATTAAAATAATAAAAAGCATAGACATTACGTAACTTGATTCTGGATGCTATTTACAATTGAAAATCTGAAGTTCCTTTGGTCTGGGTACGTTAATCTTATTCTCACATATCTCTGATACTTCACAAAGTGTCTACACATTCATCTTCATGGATATGTACAGGAATATGATAACCTTCTTAGGTGCAGACTGAAACTTGACTATAGACTGGTACAGACTAATGCAGACGAATGCAGAGTGACTGATCGGAGGTCTGTACATTCGTTATAATACCTCGAGCGTTCAGGTATCACTGCACGAGTATGATCTGCGAGGAGAAAAGGTTCTACGTTAGCAACAATCTCATTGGCTGCGTTACATATTAATATGCAGATCGGCGGAAGCAGAATTTGGTCCGTCTCTAAGGCAGCGCCATCTCGTAGTGTGGAGATGGACGAGCGCTGTGCCTGCGCTGTTGTGCTTAGCGGGGCGCGCTCTAGTGGGAAAGTTGTGTAAGCTATGTACACAACAGTTACACATCCCTGGGGCACACCCTACGTTACTTTCATTTCTGTTTAACATCAGCGGTCACCATATCGTCAAGTCTAAGGTCATTATTTTTAGTATTACAAATGCACCTTTGTGTATGTAATTACTTTAAAGAAGTTTCCACCACATGTGCTCCCCAGGAGGGATGTAAGTAAAGGTTAAATAAAAAAAATGATCGAAAAGTGCTACAGAGAAACAGCTCAGCGGGTAACCGATTTCGTGTCTGCGACAACAGGTCAATGGACAGGATTGCATTTGGTGTAGTTGGATGCTGTCTATACCAATCCTAACGGTGGTGCATGGGCGGTAACACTTGACTTCATTCGACGGTATGAAAACTCAACTATTGCCATTTGGCAACATGTGGTATTCTGGGATCTGTCAGTAATAGACCGCGTTTTGCCACACAGTGCCCACAAATGGATTGAAGAGAAGGATCATCACTGCAAAGTATACCCTATCCAGCACAGACCTCCACTCAGCCTTCAACAGCTTTGGAAAGTACTGTAGAAAGCATGGCTCCAACGACTCACAGAGATCGGGCCACGCCCTGACCACTTACCGGTTGTACTCTCTGCAATTGCAGGCCGGCCTGAACAGTGGCGGGTGTCAGTAGCAATTTGACGCGACAGACTGCGTGACGTCATCTAAATGGTTGGCATGCGGCGGTTACTGTCTAGGATTTCGATCTCATCTTCTCCTCTGGATCTTACATCTGGTTGCACCAAAAGATATCTTCTTTAATGAAGTGTTCTCATCTGCTTCTTGACTCCCTCTTATTTCGAGCGTCTGTTTGTCTTCTGGGTCTTGATCTTTTGTTGTAGAATCTCTCAGAACTTTAAGTGCCTGTGACTGATCTTGACACTGCTGTTCGATCCGGTCCTCTGTCTTCGAGAAACAGCGTCTCTTTTAAGTACGTCTTACGGCGGCGACAGACTGAAAAACAACGGAACAAGTGTTCCATACGCCCATTAGAACGATGACATAACTCGTTTCTTCTCTTTCGACGTTCTCGTCTCTCTTGAGACCGATATATGTTATGTTCATTAACGTCCACTTCTCTGGAGAATATTGTTTCCAGGTATTTTGCAGCTCCTGTGTAGTTAAGACACATTTTTCCTCGTATGTTTTCTTTGGTTTACCTTCTGTTACCTGCTACTTGAGCTGCTATGGACCTGAGTAGACTTTGGTCACCGTGGATCTGAACGTCATGCCGTGTTATTCCTGCTGTCGCCACTCAACTTTGATCTAAGGCGGGAACTGCTCTGTCATTTGAGTACTAGGAGTTTGAACACTTCCTGTGTGTTTCAGTATATGATCTGTTCCCGTGGTGAATGTACTGTGTTACTCGCCTAAACCCCTGTGGGAACAGCCTAAAAACCTTGCAGTCTGGTCAGTGCACTTTCAGTTTAATTATAGCCTACAAAGCTAATTTATATAATGTTTGTGAAGGAAAAGTATAAGAAAGTCATATTTATTTTTCAAAATTCTTATGCTTTGATGCCGCGGGACGTTATGACAGTACTGTGATACAACTTGAAACACATACCACTTTCCTCAATCGGTTTTGGTAATTATTTTATTGTAGACCTATAAAAACTTGAAGCCACTCCCGTCTACATCATTTACAACTTTCAGTTTCATATCTAGAGTTAGTTAAAGTAATGACTTTATTGATTATCCAGATACTTCTGAACAGAAGTTTCTGGCATAAAAACTAAATTGGACTTGCATTCAGTTTTTCGTCTTTTTCCACGTGGTCTATGGAGACACCTGTCTCACTTTCTTTGGAGACCAAATTACTCACATTCCTTTTTCTTTTTGTGTAATGGGACTAATGTAGGAAGTAGTACAAAAAAAAAAAAAAAACTTGAAAAATAAGTGATACCCTAGACTTCATCCACTGATGGCGAACAATAACAAATTCAAGTAGCTACATTTTTTTTTTGGATTTGAGGTCCACCAGTTATGCAAAACACCGTTTTTCTCAGTACCCAAACGTGTTTCGGCACCACTGTACCATCATCAGTAGGTTTTAGTTTTTATTTATTCTGCAATGTGAACATTTTTGTTACATGATTATAAAATTATGTGCATTTTTAGTTCAAACAACAGATCGTTTCTTTTTGTAAATACCTTTAAATTTGGTGAGCAATAATTTTGTGGACCACTTTTGTATTAATTGTTACAGGTAGCTTGTCATCTGCAACCAAACGATGTTGACGATAAAGTTTTTTGCTGGGAGTTAACCTATCTTCTAGAGTGTAATTTAGTTTTCCGCGATGTTTTCGCGCCCATTTTCGTATTTACTTACGTTTTCGTGTGGCAAACACTTCCATTCTCCGCATCATGCTGAGATGTTGTGATGCATACGTAGCTATAACAAGTATTTTCCACAAATAACGTAGTAAAACGATTTTCACTACACCAGAACACAGTGTGATTGTGGTTTGTTATGTGTCCCAGCCCAGTCAGTGTTCATTTGTTCACCAGAGAGTTCGGCCGGCGCCAAATTTGAATTTTATTTGCATTTTATCTTTGTGTGTGTGTGTGTGTGTGTGTGTGTGTGTGTGTGTGTGTGTGTGTATGTGCGCGTCTGTGTGTGTGTTTTCTGTGTGCTTCTCAGCTTTGTGTGTTGTCTTTTATATGGTATTCCTATTTGTGTGTAAATGGTGCGTCTGCAGATTTTAGTATATTTGTTTTTCGTGTATGCGCGCGCGCGCGCGCGCGCGCGCGCGTGTGTGTGTGTGTGTGTGTGTGTGTGTGTATGAAGTGTACGTGCGTGCGTGTAGACTTTATCTGTTTGAGTGTTTTTATTTGAAAAGTTCCTTTAATGTGTTAAATAGTGTGCCCTTGCAGAGTGTAGTGTACTCGTCTAAGACCTGTTTTCCTTCCGCTATTGCGTTCTGTACATGGAAGTTTTCCTCAATGGTCAGTTTGCTGTATAGGCTGTGGCTGGGTTTTAGTATTCTTAAGTCTGTTTCTTTTGTGGTTGGATGGTGTCTGTTGGCTATAAGGTGGTCAGCAAATGTGCTATGGGAGCTGTTGCTTTTTAAAGCTGTGAGATGTTCCGAATATCTTGTTTTGAAGTTTCTGCGTGTTTGTCCTATGACTGGCAAGTGGTGCATGTGAGTTCATATATTCATGACCTATTAAATTTATCCATGGGTGTTTCTTGTGTTCTGCTCTTTTTGTGTGTTGTGGCGAAAAACTAAATTACAATCTAGAAGATAGGTTACTCCAAGCAAAAAAACTTTCACATCAACATCGTTTGGTTGCAGATGACAAGATACCTGTAACAATTAACAACAAAGTGGTCCAAAAAATTAATGCTCACCAAATGTAAAGGTATTTACAAAAAGAAACGGTCTGTTGTTTGAACTAAAAATGCACATAATTTTATAATCGTGTAACAAAAATGTTCACATTGCAGAATAAATAAAAACGAAAACCCACTGATGAGGCACACTGGTGCCGAAACATGTTTGGGTACTGAGAAAAACGATGTTTTGCATAACTGGCGGACCTCAAATCCAAAAAATTTTAACTGCAAACACGGCCAATACAAGGAGCCGTATATCAAAAAGATGGATATTCAGTAACTACATTGACAGACTTAGGTCCTGATTGGAGGATCTGATCTGGTCGTGCAGAATTGTCAGATGCACACCGGCTCCAGATAGAAGTAGTTATTTCATGCGAGTCATACCAAAGCTAATACACTACATCCTATAAACGGACTGAATAAAACACTGTGTATGGTACGATAGCTACCTTCCAATAACAGTGAAAGACTGCAGAGGTGGATCGCCTTGGCTTGCAAAAGGGGACAGCACACCACACTCTGCCCTCTTTCGCTATCTGTATTTGGGTCTTTGACCCGTCATTTCACTCGACCAGGGTGATATACGAAAAATTTATCATGTGAAAGTAGTATTTTTCTAAGGTGATGGTTTTATTTTCTGTTTTTCCTATTTTGAACTCCCAGCGACACCCTTTCCCCTCACCATTTTTATTTACGGTGGTTGAATGAATAGTAATGCCTCCACCTTCGTTAATTGGGTTTGGATGGGAATATTTTAATAAATCAAACACAGAAATAATGCTTAGAATGTGATCTTTAATTACCAATATTCACTTTTCCACATAATCAGCAGCCAATAGGATAGATTTCTGCCAACGATGAACAAGTTTTCTAAAGCCCTCACGGAAGAAGTCGACACCACAGCCTCACAGTTCCCTCAACGTCTTCATCAGAATCATAATGATGTCCCCACAGATCGCCTTTTACTATCGCGAACAGATGGAAGTCAGACGGTGCTAAATCTGGACCATATGGAGGATGCCGTACGGTGGTGAGATTCAGTCTCTGAAGTTCTGCTGTGGTGGCACGTGAAGTGTGTGGTTTGGCATTCGCATGCTGCAGGAAAACATTTCCCTTTTCCTTTCGTACCCTTGTTTCAGAGTTAGCAGCGTTGTGATGTAACGCTCTGAATTTAGTTTTGTTCCACGGTCAAGGAAATCAATGTGGAGAACACCATCTGCGTCCCAGAATAATGTGGCTGTGAATTTTCCAGCTGAGTGCTGCGTCTTGAATTTCTTTTTCTGGGACAGTCTTTGTGTCGATATTCCATAGACTGACGTTTCGTCTCCGGGTCATAATGGTGTACCCACGTTTCGTTTCGTCTCACAATTGCACGGAGAAGGGCGTCACCTTCATTCTCATAACGCGAGAGTAGCTTCTGGCAAATTTTAAGTCTGTGCGCATCCATTTCAGAAGTCAGCATCCGGGGTACCCATCGTGCACAGATCTTCCGATAGCCAAGCAAAGCAATAATGTGACCCCCACGTTCTTGTGAAATGCCGATTGTGCTTTCAGTTTCTCTCTGAGTGATACGACGATCGTCCTGAATCAATCTGTCAACATTTTGCTTGTGAAACGCCGTCGTTGCTGTCACAGGACGTCCAACACTTTGTTTGTCACCCAGGTCAGATGTTCCCCCTTCATCATCTTTAAACTTACTCGCCCAACGACGCACAATACTCACATCAACAGAATCACCATAAACTGCTGTCATTCTCTGCTGAATTTCCTCTGGGGTGATACATTCCGCTGTCAAGAATTCAATGACTGCACATTGGTTAAATCGCATTGACAGACCGTCTGCGCAGGGTTCCACACTTTACACTGTAACAACAAAACCGTTCAATGCTAACGCTTTCCGCCAACTGGAGCTGTAGAGCATAGGGTAGGGAACAGGCCAGTACCTGACGAATACCAATGCTGCCAACTGTTGAAGAGTTACGAAGGTGGAGGCATTACTTTTCAGTCAACCCTCCTATTTATTTATTTATTGTGTTAACTGTCTTTTGATTGGTTTGATGCATCCTGCCACGAATTCCTCTCCTGTGCCAACCTCGTCATCTCAGAATCTCAGAGCAGCATTTGCTTCCTGTGTCCTCAATTATTTGTTGAATGTATTCCAATATCTGTGCTCCTCTATATATTTTGACTTCTGCTAATCCCTCTGGCACCTTGGAAATCATTCTCTGATGTCCTATTATTCTGTCCCTTCCTTTTGTCAGTGTTTCTCTTATTCTCCTTTCTTCCCCGATGCTGCGGAGAATCTCCTCATTCGTTACCTTATCTGGCTACCTAATTTTCAGAGTTCTTCTGTAGCACCACAGCTAAAATGGATAGATTCTATTTCTCTTTCGGTTTCCCTACAGTCCGTGATTGACGACCACACAATGCTGTGCTCCAAATGCACATTCTATGAAATTTTTTCCTCAAATGAAGGCCTATGTTTGATACCACACTACTGGCCATTAAAATTGCTACACCACGAAGATGACGTGCTACAGACGCGAAATTTAACCGACAGGAAGAAGATGCTGTGATATGCAAATGATTAG
This sequence comes from Schistocerca americana, assembly GCF_021461395.2. Lineage (NCBI taxonomy): Eukaryota > Metazoa > Arthropoda > Insecta > Orthoptera > Acrididae > Schistocerca > Schistocerca americana. Next base: position 213,119,105 of record NC_060125.1, on the reverse strand, counting down.
CTTTTCAGAGCATTCACACAAGGTTGGCGCCGGTGGCGACACCTACAACGTGCAGACATGAGAAAAGTTTCCAACCAATTTCTCATACACAAACAGCAGTTGACCGGCGTTACCTGGTGAAACGTTGTTGTGATGCCTCGTGTAAGGAGGAGAAATGCCTACCATCACGTTTCCGACTTTGATAAAGGTCGGATTGTAGCCTATCGCGATTGTGGTTTATCGTATCGCGACATTGCTGCTCGCGTTGGTCGAGATGTTAGCAGAATATGGAATCGGTGGGTTCAGGAGGGTAATACGGAACGCTGTGCTGGATCCCAAAGGACTCGTATCACTAGCAGTCGAGGTGACAGGAGTCTTATCCGCATGGCTCTAAGGGATCGTGCAGCCACGTCTCGATCCCTGAGTCAACAGATGGGGACGTTTGCAAGACAACAACCATCTGCACGAACAGTTCGACGACGTTTGAAGCAGCATGGACTATCAGCTCGGAGACCATGGTTGCGGTTACCCTTGCGCTGCATCACAGACAGCAGCGCCTGCGATGGTGTACTCAACGACGAACCTGGGTGCACGAATGGTAAAACGTCATTTTTTCGAATGAATCCAGGTTCTGTTTACAGCATCATGATGGTCGCATCCGTGGTTGGTGACATCGCGGTGAACGCACATTGGAAGCGTGTATTCGTCATCGCCATACTGGCGTATCACCCGACGTGATGGTATGGGGTGCCGTTGGTTACACGTCTCGGTCACCTCCTGTTCGCACTGATGGCACTTTATAAACAGTGGACGTTACATTTCAGATGTGTTACGACCCGTGGCTCTACACCTCATTCGATCCCTACGAAACCGTACATTTCAGCAGTATAATGCACGACCGCACGTTTCAGGTCCTGTACGGGCCTTTCTGGATACAGAACATGTTCGACTGCTGTCCTGGCCAGCACATTCTCCAGATCTCTTACCAATTGAAAACGTCTAGTCAATGGTGGCCGAGCAACTGGCTCGTCAAAATACGCCAGTCACTACTCTTGATGAACTGCGATATCGTGTTGAAGTTGCATGCGCAGCTGTACCTGTACACGCCATCCAAGCTCCGTTTGACTCAATGCCCAGGCGTATCAAGGCCGTTATTACGGCCAGAGGTGGTTGCTCTGGGTATTGATTTCTCAGGATCTATGCACCCAAATTGCGTGAAAATGTAATCACATGTCGGTTCTAGTATAATATATTTGTCCAACGAATACTCGTTTATCATCTGCATTTCTTCTTGGTGTAGCAATTTTATTGGACAGTAGTGTAGTACTCTTCTCTTGGCCTGGAATGTCCATTTTGCCAGTGCTAATGTGCTTTTTACGTCCTCCTTGTTCCGTCTGTCATGGGTTACTTTATTTTCAAGGAAACAGAATTCCTTAACTTCGTTTACTTCATGATCACCTATTTTGATGTTAAGCTTCTCGCTACTGTCTTTTCTTCTGCTTCTCCTACTTTCGTATTTCTTCGGTTTACTCTCATTTGTCAATCCGTATTCCATACTCATTAGAAGCTTCATTCGACTCAACAAATCCTGTAACTCTTCTTCACCTTCAGTGAGGATAGCAAAGACGTCAGCGATTCTTATCATTGATAACCTTTCACTCTGAATTTTAATCCCACTTTTGAACCTTTATTTTATTTCCGTTATCGCTTTCCCGACGTACACAGTTAACTGCAGAGGCAATATACTGCATCCTTGTTAAGTATATATTTTAATTCGAACACGTCTTTCTTGGGTTTCCACCGTCATTCCTCCCTCTTGGTTCTTGTACATATTTTATATTACCCATTCTTTCCTGTAGCTTACTCTTACTTCTCTGAGAATTTCGAACATCTTGCACCTTCTAACACTGCCGAAAGCTTTTTGCTCGTCGACAAATCCTGTAAAGGCGACTAAATTTTTCATCAGTCTTGCTTGCATCATCCAGCGTAACGTAATGACTGCTTCTATGGTGCCTTTACCTTCCCTAAAGCCAAACTGATTGTTATCTAACACATCCTCAGTTCCCTTTTCCACTTTTCCGCATATTATCCTTGTCAGTGGCTTGGATGCATGAGGTGTTAAGCTGATTGTGCGAAAGTTCTGGCACTTTCCCTTGATTACTTCGGTATTGGGTGGATGATATTTTTCCTGAAATCTGATGAGATGTCGCCAGTCTCATAGATTTTGCACACGAACTTGAACAGCCGTGGGGTGCCACTTTCCTCAATGATTTTAGCTATTCCGGAGGTTTGTTATCTATCCCTTCTGCCGTATTTGATCTCAAGTCTTTCAAAGCTCTTTTGAATTCTGACTCCAGTACTGAATCCCCTATCCTTCCACATATACCCCTATTTCTTCTTTTATCACGTCATCAGACAATGTGTCCCCTTCATAGAGGTTTTCAATGTACTCTTTCCATCTACCCACTCTCTCTTCTCAGCTTTCAACTGTGGAAATTCCGTTGCATTCTCAATGTTGGCACTCTTGCTTTTAATTTCGCCGAAGATTGTTTTGAATTTTTTATATGCTGAGACAGTCCAACCTACATTCATTTCTTATTTCATTTCTTCGCATTTTTCCTGCAGCCATTTCACTTTGGCTTCTCTGCACTTTCTATTTACTTCATCCTTAAGGATTTATGTTCCTGTATTCTTGTCTTTCTCTTGACAATGTTGTGCATCCTTTTTCCGCCTATCAGTTGAAATATTTCTTCTGTTACCAAGGGTTTCTTCGCTGTTATTTTCCTTCTACCTACGTTTGTCCGCCGAAAACCTGTGATAGCTATTTTTAGAGACGTGTACTGCTCCTCAACGTAACTGCGTACTCCCGTTTTCCTTACTGCAGTATCTACATGTGTAGCAAACTTCAAACGCGTCTCATCATTCCTCAGTACTTCAGTATCGTACTTCCTACCACACAGATGCTTCTTGACGAGTCTGTTAAACTGCAGTCTGCTCTTCATCATTACTAAAATGTGATACGAGTCTATATCGGCTCCTAGTTACGCCTTAAAACCCAATATCTGATTTCCGAATCTCTGTCAGACCTTGATGTAATTCATCTGCAATCTTCTCGTGTCTCCGGGTCGTTTCCAAGTGTACCACTTCCTCCTGTGATTCTTGAACAGGGTATTCACTGCCACCAACTGTCATTTATTGCTGAACTCAGTGTTCATTCCTACTGCCAAGTCCATATTCTTCCGTAACTCTTTCTTCTACTTCTTCCCCCTACAACCTCATTCCAATCACCTATGGTTATTACATTTCCATCTCGTTTTACAAAGTGGATTATCCGTTCTGTGTATTTGTATAGTTTCTATAACGCTTCATAATCTGCATGTGAGTCGCCTTGTACACCTAAACTATTTTTGTCGGTGTTGGTTTGGTATCAGTTCTGATACGAACTATCCTATGACTGAGCTGCCCGCAGTAATTCTCTCTCTCTCTGTCCTACTTTCCTATTGATAACGAATTCTACTCCCGTTATACAATCTTATGCTGCTGTTGAGATGACTCTAAATTCGTCTGACCAAAAATCCTTATCTTATTTCTATTTCGTTTCACTATTCCCCACTATATCTAGACCGTGTCTTTGCATTTCCATTTTCAGCAATGAGTTACGGATTACTGTGGCCACTGCTCACGGAGCTGTGCTGAGTGAATAGTGTTTCTTGCGCGATGGTGTGCTGAAGTGAATATCCCTACAAATTATAAAAATGGATGTAGGTTGCATGTATGTAAGTGTATATGTGTGTAAGTTCCACATTTCCTTCGAAAGCACTGGACTGATTTCAACCAAAGTTGGTATAAATATCATTTACTGTCTGATAAGAACCACTGTAGGGTTAAGAGCCACTCACCTATCAAAGGTGTGAGGATGAAAAGGCAGTGTAGCCCACGACGCATTGCCGGCCGGGGTGGCCGAGCGGTTCTAGGCGCTACAGTCTGGAACCGCGCGACCGCTACGGTCGCCGGTTCGAATCCTGCCTCGGGCATGGATGTGTGTGTTGTCTTTAGGTTAGTTGGGTTTAAGTAGTTCTAAGTTCTAGGGGACTGATGACCTTAGAAGTTAAGTCCCACAGTGCTCAGAGCCATTTTGAACCCACGACGCAAGACTACCCATACTTTAGTCATGCGGTATGTGAGAATGAGAGAACATGGAGACTAGCATCAAACCTTACATGTGATTTTAAACATATACGGAACTGGTTCGCAGTGACGGCCCAGAACAAATTACTAAAGGAAAAATGTTATCTCTTACTACATTGTCGCTGTTCGTGCAGTAAAACTGCCTCTTGTAGCATGACGTTTAAAGTTAATACTTATTTATACCAACTACATTAGCGACACGTATTATAGACAGTATTAACATATACCACTGAATGTACCTGAAAAATTGCAGCATTGTGCGACACTTAGTTAAAGAGATATGACGTGATGATGCGCGAAGAACAACCACATCATAGTGCACCATGCAAGATGTTTAAATTTATTACTTCGTTCCTACTAACTATATTCGCAACACTTTTAGCAGGTAGTATCCACTTTTACCACTGAATGTAGGTACAAAAATACACCATTGTGCGACGCGTCAAATACAGAGACACTAGGAAAAAAACCTGCCGCATCATGCATGACGTTTTCATTTATTGCTTCTTTGCTACTAACACTATTCGCAACACATTTTGCAGACAGTATCACATATGCCGCTGAGTGTACCTACAAGAAAGAAATCGTTGTAGGATACATAGTTCACGAGATATGACGTCACACACAAATGAGATGCGTGAGAAACTGCTGAATCATGCATGACGTTTCAATTTATGACTTCTGTAGTACTAACTCTATTCACAGTACCCTTCGTAGACAGCATACGATATGCCGTTGAAAGAACCTAGAAAAATGATAGAGAGTCCAGGAGATAAGACGTCATAAACATCGAGCTACGTGTAAATGTAAATGCAGAACGAAATTCCCTAGACATACAGGTGAAGTACGTGCTCAAATACGAGTGAAAAATGTTAAATGTGTATGAACTATGTTTCACATGTGTGCATCGTTCAAACCCCATACCTGTTTAACGATTCCAATTAGATTTAGTACACATATTAGTTACAATATGGGAGAAATACAGTAGGTTTGAGAACCACCAGCCTCCTATTGGAGTGAGTGTGATGATGTGGAGAGAGAATGGAGGACAAGGAGATGGACAGACAACGAGGGGGACGAGGATATAGACACAGATAGGAGGAGGAGGAGATGGATAGAGGAGGGGGCAAAGAAATGAAGGAGAAAGAGAAGGAGAAATAGAAAGGAAGAGGAGGAGGAGATGGATATAGGAAGGGGGAGGAAGAAACACAGAGATGGGGAGGAGCAAATGGACAGAGAAAGGGAAGAGGAGGAGATGGAGAGAAAGACACAGAAAGCAAAGGGGAGTAGGTGAACAGGGAGAGGGGAAGGAGCAAATGGGCAGAGAGAAGGGGAGAAGCAGGTGGCAAAGATAGTAGAAGGATGAGATTGACAATGAGAGGGGTAGGTGGAGACGAGACTAGAAATGGAAGTAGGAGATGGACAGAGGGTGGAGGAGCAGATTACCAGAGAGAATAGACAGGATAAGATAGATAGATGCAGTGGCAGGAGGGGAAGGACATTGAGTGGGGGGGGGGGGGAGGTAGATGAGGTGGAGAGAGAGGAGACGGTTGAGATGGACAAAGAGGGAAAGAGAGAGTGGGAAGGAGGGAATGGACCAATAGAAGACTGGAATAAATCCATACCCAGGCAATGCCTAGTACTCAGCTAGTGCTATCATAAAGGAAGCCTGTAGATGGCAGTCTGCGTGCGCAATGCGAGCGATTGTGCCAAAGTTATATGTAATTTAAAATGTTATTACAACTGTGAATATGTTTAATACACTGCGGTTTTTATGTTGATTTAGTATGGATCTTGTTATTGAACGTGTGGTACATTCAGATGTATTAAGAATTGCTATATTCTCTTATGTGAATGAATTTCTTTTATATGTAACTGCTGTACCAATCACTTACACGTGAGCAAGGGTAGTTGAGTAGTACTTTGGTAGAGAGGGAGGTGGGGGGTGGGGCTTTGGTGATGGGGCAAGGCAAGGCAAAATGGCAAAAAGTAACTAACAGCGAATTCATTCAGTTTTCTATTACGGTGTAGGTAAGTGATTATTTTCCGCTTAATAAGTTACTTGTCCGAAGGCTATATGTTGTGAAGTGTTTCTTCGTTATTTGGGTTTCCCATATGGTGCCAAGTTCAATTGTTTTATATTAATCATTGTCACCATTTCAGGATAATATTTTCTGTGTTTCAAGCCGTTCTCAAAGTTTATTCCGGCCTCAAGGAACCTGTTGTTTATAATAGTGTTTTCTGCCTTGTTAAATTAGTCTTTGCTTGGTAAATAAAGTGGTGATAAAATTAGTAAGCCTAACGTCTGCACATTTCTCAGCCCGAACCCCACTCCACCTAAATACCACACCACATGAGAGAACAGCAAAGATCTTGAGGAAGGATTTGATTGCAGGAAATACTGAAACGGCGTATAGGAAGATTAAACGCAACTGCGAAGAGATTAAAGGTAATATTGTTAATTAATAAGATGAAGGTGAAAAGCCTTTCTTAAAAGATAAAAAAAGACAATGAGATGTTAGGAGTATATCGAAGGCTAGTACCATGATGAGGAACTGCATGTAGCGTGATAGAAGAGGAATAGGAAGTTAATCTGGAGGAAATAATTAATTTAGTAATGTGTTCAGAATTTCACACAGCAGCGAATCATCTGACGTAAGAGAAGTCTGCAGAAGTTCAGTCTGTAGTATGAGAGTTATTGAGAATTTCGATAGATGTAAGATCTAGAAAGTGTGTGTGAAATCCTATGGGACTTAACTGCTAAGGTCATCACTCCCTAAGCTTACACACTACTTAACCTAAATTATCCTAAGGACAAACACATACACCCATGTCCGAGGGAGGACTGGAACCCCCGCCGGGATCAGCCGCACAGTCCATGAGTGCAGCGCCTAAGACCGCTCGGCTAATCCCGCGCGGCTAAGAACTAGAGGGTTATTTAATTTTGTGTCGAGGATCTATGGTATAGGTGACTTATCACTGGTCTATCATGAAAGCATTATCATCATATTACAGAGCTTCTGGTCGAAATGAAATATGGGTAATGTAGAAACAGCTATAGTAATGAATAATAAAATATGAATATGAGTAATCTTCTATGAACAGCATAGAGAACGCATTATCCAGCCAAGACAGATACGAAGAAACATTAGTACAAGTTTACGTGTCCCATCCCTTCACAGATGAAGGAGAGGTTGAAAGAACGTATGAATGCAATTACTCAGATAGGGGAGGCGAAAATTATTTGTGTGAATGTCTGGAATTCGATAGTACGTAAAGGACGAGAAGGGAAAATTGTAAATGATCACGGACTGGAGGAAAGGGACGAAAGGTGAAAGCTCCCGGTAGAAACTCGTTAAAATCACACTTTAATGATTGCTAACACTTGGTTTAAAAATCTTGAATGAACGTTGAAGAGACCTGAAGACACCGGAAAGTTCAAAGAGCTTGAATAATGGCCAGACAGTAAGCTCGAAATAAGGTTTTTAAATCCTGTACAAGAGCAGATGGGGACTCTGACAATTATTTAGTGGTAATTAACTACACATTGTAACTGGAAGAATTAAAGGATAGTAGTTAATTAAAGAAATAGAACATGGTAAATTGAAGAATCAGAGGTAGTTGAGAATTTCAAATGGAGTATTAGGTAACTATTTACTGAAACAGCGTAAAGGATTATTAAAGAAAATGAATGGATAGCTCTGAGAAAGGAAATAGTGAAGGCGGCAGAGAATCAACTGGACAAGGCCAGCAAAAATCCTTAGGTAACACAAGAAGTATTGAATTTAACTGTATGTTGTAATGCAGCAAATGAAGTACGCCAAAGCAAATACAGACGTCTAAAAAGGAGATTCACAGAAAACTCTAAAGGGAAAAACCGGACAAAAGCAAATCTGTAGAGTCAGGCATGACTGTGAGAAAGATAGATGCCGCCTATATGAAAGTTAAAGATACTTTCAGAGAAGAGAGATGTACCTCTATGAATATTAAGAGCTCAGATGACAAGCCAATATTAAGTAAAAAGGAAACACTGAAAGCTAGAAGGAATATATAGAAGGACAACACATGGGAAACAAACTTAAAGACAGTGACAAGCCAATGTTAAGTAAAAAGGAAACACTGAAAACTAGAAGGAATATATAGAAGGACAAGGGAAACAAACTTGAAGACAGTATTACAGAAATGGAGGAGGAAGTAAATGAAAAATATATGGGAGACAAGATACTTGATGAATATGACAGATCACTGAAAGACATGTTCAAATAACGTCCTGACAGGTGCGAATGCTAACGAACCATCAATTTATAAGTCATGTTTGCTAAATACCGACAGGAAGTAATGGCAGAAGACTGGAGAAAACTAATAGCAGCAGATCTTTGAGAAGATCAATTTGGGCTTTGGAGAAATTTTGTAATACGCTAAGCAATACCGACTCCGCAACTTACCATAGAATATAGACAAACCTATGACTATCGCATTTGTAAAGCTTCTGTCAATGTTTATTCGATTATATTCTTTGAAATTTTGGTATTTTGGAGAAAATACAGGGAGCGAAGGGTTTTCTGCAAGGTATGCGGAAACCAGGCTGCATGTTGTAAATGTAGAAGGACATGTAACGAAGGCAAGTGTGTGAAGGAATGAGAACCCTTAAAGCCTGTGCCTTATATCATTCAATTCGTACACTGAGCAAAGTAGTGAAGGGAACGAAGGAGACATTTGGAAAGTAAATTTCTGTGCAGAGAGAAGAAATAAAAAGTCTGAGGTTTTCTGATACTGTAATTCTGTCAGGGACGGCAAAGAAATAGGGACATCAGTCCATGGGAATGGATACCACATTGAAAATCTGTTACAAGATGAACATCAGCAAAAGGAAAACATAGCTAATGGAATGTAGCCAAATTAATTCAGACAGTTCTGAGAGAATTAATTTTTTGGTAATGAGACAATAAAATTAATAGCTGAATTCTGTTGTTTTGCAGCAAAATAAGCAACGATGACTGAAGTAGAGAGGGTAATAGTAGTAAAAGACTTCCTGAAAAGTAGAATTTTTTTCGTTATTGAAGATATGTTTATACCGGATGGGATAAATAAAAGTGGCCTGGAGAACGGAGTTCCAGGATACAAAGAAACGCAGAAGAGGAAAGAAAATACAGCACTAACTTGACTATAACAGAAGTTGAAAGTGAATACCAGTCACGTCTTGGTACCTTTGGATCATGGTCAGCAAGTTGCTGAAGGGTGATCGAATCTGGACTGCTGGATTTGCCACAGTCTCGTCCAGAATATCTTGCTGCAGACTTTGAGGGTTGTTGCAATATACCTTTGGCTTGAGATATCCCCACACAGAGTAATCGCAAACTGACAGATCAGTTGACCTGGGTGGCCAACGAGTACCGCGACCCGATTCACCTCTGCCAACAACTCTATCACGCGTGAAATTTGTTTAAATGTGCTCCAAGGTTCGACCAGTTGTATGGGCAGTTCCTCCATCCTGTTCGAAGTAATTGTAGTCTTTTCCTCCTCCGTTAATGGTGCCACAAATCCACGTCCGTTCGCCGGCCGCGGTGGCCGAGCGGTTCTAGGCACTTCAGCCCGGAACCGCGCGACTGATACGGTCGCAGGTTCGAATCCTGCCTCGGGCATCGATGTGTGTGATGTCCTTAGGTTAGTTAGGTTTAAGCAGTTCTAAGTTCTAGGGGACTGATGACCTCAGATGTTAAGTCCCAAAGTGCTCAGAGCCATTTGAACCATCACGTCCAGCCGAATCAACTCGTCTGGACCACTTTTATTTGCCCCACCCTGTCTGTATGTGTTACGATGCCTTTTATGAAAGTATTTAAAGGTGTGCAGCCATGTATACAAGTGCAAATGGGCGACAAACAGCACAGAAAAAAACAGAAAGTTTTGAAGCGTTGTCCACAGGTGAGTGCTGAACATTAGATGGAGAAATAATGAGGAAGTACTGAATTGATGGCACAATTTTACTGACAGAAAAGAGGACTGGTTAATGGGACCCACCCTGCCACATCAACGAATAGTCAGTTTGGCAATGAAAAGTAGGAAACTTGGTGAAATGTTGCTTCAGAGCGACTCTAAGAATACCCACATTCACGTACTTTTTGATGCTCTATATAACATGGTAAGAACAAAATACAGAAATGATGAGTTAGAGAAAGTCAGGAATTTTTCCCTGCGTGTTTGTACGTGATATATATTCTGTTTCCTTCTACGCTAGTACAAGCTTTAAATACCTCTCCTTCATTCCGTTTCTAGCGCGCCCAGTGCCATGTTGCATTCTGCGTGAATGCGGATGTTGCGTAAAGATAGATAAAGAACGGTGCAGCGCGTGAATGTTGTAGCCTGCCGACATGTACAGTGGTACTATTTTTGCGGTGTTAGTTGGCGCTGTTCCGCAGGTGTGAGGTGTGTGTTACACCGCGCACCTTTATTGGGTTAACCGACCGTTCCGACAGCTCGCAGCGACTAATGAAATTTATTAGCGCACCCGCTCCGTTTATACCGAAAACTTTGTTTACATTTCCCGGCGGCGGCGTTTGTGGATCGTGTTAGAGGGGCGAAGCAATATGGCGCCTCCGGTCGCGGCAGAGAGGAAACGACGCTGGGAGGTAGGCGGGGTGGGGGGTAGCGGTTGGAGAAATTGGGTTACAGCCGCCTCACAGAGGAGGCTGCGTTTTTGACCTCGTCGTGCCTTTCCAGCTCGTGAAGGTGTGCGCGTGCGCAGAGCGGCGCCCGCGTGGAGCTGGCGGGCACGGAAGTCAATTCGGCGACTATTGAGTTTCGCGGTCGTCGTCTGGAATCAGCGGCGTTTCAATCCGTCCCTCGGCCGCTGCGGACTCTCGAAGGCTGCTGCGAAACCTGCCTGTGGTGCCCCCCCGGTAAAATTCCATCGGTGTGAATACCGTTTAACGTTCCGAGTCCAGTCATTCGAAGACATATTTTGACATCATGTCCTCCTTATTGCTTCTAATATGGGGCGAAAAATAGTTACTGTAACAAAATGAACTACGGAAAGGCTTTGTAAGATTTTGCGGTCGCATAAATTCGCTTAAAGATCCCAATTCATTCATTCATTCATCCATCCATATTGCTCCTTGGATACCACCAAGGAGGAGAACCTTGCAACAAGTGGAACGTGTCGAGATATACGTCAACATAAAAACAACATAGAGTCGTAGTATATATACTGTATTAATAATAAACTGTCAACTACACTCCTTAATGGTATTGACGTCTAAACCATCTAAATTTAATAGGATACATTTCGAAGAATGCTCCTACTTTGAGAAGGTAGCAGCCTCCTCAGTTCTACTATAGAGGGCGAGGCACTTAAGACAGGCTACCTCAAGACCTGAACCACATTTAGTGTTACAAGAAAATCTTTGAAATGGAAGACTTCCTTTCTTTATTGTGGTAAGGACTTATGGGACCAAACTGCTGAGGTCATCGATCTCCAAGCTTACACACTACTTAATCTGACTTAAACTAACTTATGCTAAGGACGACACACACTCCCTGCCAGAGGGAGGACTCCAACCTCCGACGGGGGAAGCCGCGCGGACCGTGACAAGACGCCTCAAACCGCGCGGCTACAAAAGGCGTCTTAACTTGAAGGGGGACATAGTGTGGTGCCCATCATTTTCTCGTAGGTGGAATGGCAGAGGAAATACAATAGGAAGATTTATTATTTTAAATAGAATGGCATGTTCCATTATTTACTTTTTAATAATACTATTGTAAACGCGTACAATGTTTTAGGTTCTGTTAGGTTTGGTTATGTATGTCAGTTATGGAGTATCAGCGACAAAGAAGAGGTACACTACGTGGTTACTTTAGTGTACAGCCTACATCGACTGAAAACAATATTCTACCCACTGCAAGGTTTGTGTGTGTTTATCTGTTGCATGAGGATCATTAGTCTGTGGTTTGCTGTCGTAGCGAGTAGACGACATCTTCGTAAAATCATCGGATCATCACAATGTTCTACGCAAAAGCTGAGAAAGTTGGTTATGTTTTTTATTTACGGTGAATGTCACCAAAATATGAGGGTAGAGGTGCGATTGTATGTTGAGAGATAACTTGATGGTGCAACACTTTCGGGATCTAATTTTGCTAAACATAACACAAACATTTCAGGAAATAGCAAACGTCAAAAGTTAAAAAATGTAAACGGATCAGATCAGCAACCGAAGAGCGACAGGTAATTGACATATTTGTAGCTGTAGCACCCAGTCCACGCGCTAATACAAGATAGCTAGAATCAGAGGTTGGAATCAGCTGACGAACTGTTCTGCGATTACTACGTTCTAACAAATTTCACCCACAGCACATCTTACTTCGACGAATGGTAAATTTTTCCAAATGAGGCACCCGGACACTGCAAACAGATGACATATTGGTAACCAAGATGTTATTGCCTGATGAAGTATAATTTACAAACCATGAGCACGTTAATCTTCGCAACATGCACTACTGGTCCTCTGAAAACCCACCGTGGCTACAGAGTGGCTCCCGGAACACTTCCGCTGGCCACCAAACTCCCCAGACATGATCATTATTGAGCATATCTGGGACGCCTTGCAAGTGCTGTTCAGAAGAGGTCTCCTCCCCCTCGTAGTCATACAGATTTATGGACAGCCCCGCAGGATTCATGGAGTCAGTTCCCTCCAGCACTACTACAGACAGTAGTCGAGTCTATGCCACATCGTTTTGCGGCACTTCTACGTGCTCGTGTGGACCTAAACGATATTAGGCAGATGTGCCGACTATTATGACTATACTACTAATGGCAGGATTGTCGCAAACATTGATACTGGCCATGTAGCCAAAAAACGTTTCAGTCTCTGCATCTAGGTACTGATATAATTCATAGAAAGAGTGTCTGATATGTTCCTTTTGTAATTTTCTTATTAATTCGTGCGGTAGGTATTCCCAATTTCTGACTCTGCTGTTAGACGTGAGGTGATTGAGCAGATTACGACCAGATTACATATTCCGAGCCTGAATCCTGCACAAGCAGTGAAATTGTACAAACTAATTATTTTTCTTTGTCACGTTGTGACTGTGTTTATAACAGTTCAGATGAAACAGATTTTATTGGAAAGTGAGTGTAAGAACTCCAAGATCCTTACAAAGGTTTATGCAATGACGTATGTTCACCTATTTGGTACAACAGACATATTGTTCACTTCTTCTAATTAAGAATTTCATTTAATTTATAGATAGATAAGTCCATAAGACAACAGGGACCCAAAATATGCAAAATATACCAATCCTCCTGTTTTTAGGCTAACACAGTGAGAAGTGGTTCTAAGGCCATAACACACTGATCTGAGCTTCTTGCTTAGTTTATCCATGTGTTGACTCCATTTTAACTTGCCATACAGATGGACACCAGGAATTTTACACTGTGCTTCATTGAGTGTATGACCATTAAAGTTTGCCTCTTTTGCTAAAATGTAATTATTGTTTGTTTGAAAGGAGTACTTATGTCATCAGCAAATTCTACAATTTTGAACCGTCCTTTAAATACACTGAAAGATCATTTACATATGTTAGAAACAACAGTTGACCCTGGACCGATCGGCTTCATTTTAGTCTGCGGAATATATCTTCAGGAGGGCCATAATTTCGGTGTACGACAATGTTCGACATTGACTGAGGATGTGTGATTTCGGTAATGCACATCATATAGATAGCTCAAAGTATCTTTCGGAGAATTTAAAAACGATGGTATCAAAAACAAGAGTGCAGAAGATACTGCAATGATAAACACAGAGGACAGAGTCTATAAGTGGAACATTGCTCTAAAGACTTTTACAGAGGCGAGGAACATTGTGATACCGTGATAGAAGAGGAAACAGGTGTCGGTTTGGAGGACGTTGGTGATTTAATATTAGAGTCAAAGTTTTATGGAACAAAGGGGTTAGCCATCAAACAAGGCGGAAGGGATAGATATCATTCCTGCGGAATTTCTTAAAGCATTGAGGTAAGCATTAAATAGCGATTATGCAACCTAATGTGTATATCCTATGAGACTAGAGGCATTCTCGAATTTTCGAAGAATACTATCCACTCAGTCTCAAAGAGAAAAGAAACGAATAAACGCGAAAACTGTCAAGTAGTGTGCTTGACAACTCATGCATCTAAGTTGGTGGCCAGTAAAATGAGAAAAAAAACAGAACTCTTACATAACGATCAGTTCGGTTTTAAGAAAGATAAAGTTACCAGTATCGTAGTTCTTACCTTGAACTTGATAATCGAAGTAAGAATTAATATAATCGAAAGCACTTTCAAAGGATTTCTCGACGTAAGGAAAGCGTTCGACAGCGTTCAAGTCCTTAGAAAAGCAGTTATACACTATAGGCAAAGATCAGTAACATACACTATGCACAAGAGTCTACAATGAACAACAAGAATAGAAGACCGAGACAGATTACTCAAACTAAAAATCGCGTGAAGCAAATATGCAGCATTTCTCCTCTGCTACTGAAATTGTATGCAGTGGCTGAAATAAAAGTAAGATTCAAAAATTATGATTATGATTCAGGGTACAAGGACTTCAGTGACAAGACTCGATGATGACATTGCCACTCTTTGTGAAATTGGCAGAGGCTCATTGTATCTGATGAATGGGATGAATATTCCACTGAGCGCTGAGTATGGGCTGTGATTGAACCAAATATAGGGTATTAGATGAAAATAAAGAATGCTGCTATCTTGAAAATAAAATAACACAGCAAGGACGCGTAAAGAAGACTGTAAAAAGCTGAAAAGCATTAGGAAGGCTGCTGCGATCAATCATTGGAGGAGGGTATCATAGGCAGTTCTGGAACAGATAACAATCTAAGTTCATGACAAACGCCTTTAGGGCATTTACTTGTTGTAAATCCAAGGGCTCGATGTAACCTGCTACCTATTAGGTGTTCAGATAACACTCCTTGCACAGCCCATGTCTCTAGAGTGATTGTATAACGTAAAAACTGCGGAAATCGAATGTCACCCATCCACTGGAATGGTTCTAAGATCAAAATCAAGGTCACCTTTCCCCCATTGATATAGTCCAATAGGATGACTTAAGATGATGGGAAAATTGAGTCCCCCATCCCCTGCCCTTCTCTCTCCAACCCAATTGTGTGAATGTTGTCATTCAAGGACTGTGCATCGTAGCTAGATGATCACCATGAAGCTTCATCAGAGGTCAGCCACAACCTCCAGAGAGAGAATAAGAAGACTGCTATATTTGAATATAAATTGTAGTGCGCCCATTTCTCTCATTATTTTCCATTTATTAATTTCTATGTCATTTTTGTAAATACTTCCGATTTTTTCTTTTTTGCAACAGCACAACACGTCAGAACGCTGTTCTATGACTTTGTAAGCTATCTGTGTTAGGGGGGTGTATATAAGAGTGCGAATAATGCACAAATTCATGTGTTCATGCAATACCAAAGTACGTTACTATCGTCTCCATCAGTAAGAAGTCCTTAGAAGCATAATTTACACATAGAATACCTAAGTATTTTGTTGCTTCTAATGGTTTGAATGCAATACGAGGTGAATTTCAGGCTCACATAAAATAACATTTTGCAAAAACTGAAAGTGTATCAAAGTGTGCATAAGGAAATAATCTTTCCTAAAAGGATCTTATATTTTCCTCCTTCCCAACCTCTCAATGAAATGTTTATATAAAGATATGCAGCAAGAACACACACTTCCTTGTCACAGGTACCATTTCACATATGTCATAACAGCATTTGGCTGGAGAAATGCAGCTTGCTAGAGGGAGAGAGTCACCCACCCACAATTATGTTGCATTTAGTTCCATGTTGAGCAGACACCTTTGAAGCCCAAAGCATTAGCCCAAGAAAGCGATGTGATCAAAGCAACTGCAGTAAAATATGGATATTCCGAAAAATCAGTTGAGAACTATACAACAAAATATAGGCCCAAAGAAAAAACATTTTATAGTGCAACCTTTTCATAACATAATCCATATTCGACATATTCACAAATATTTGTGCAGTAAACAGTGTCCTGTAAAGCTAATAACATAATGGCTTTGAATTTTCTTTGAAATAATAACACGTGTGTATTTGAAGAAATGTACCATCTTTATGTTTGAAATTCTTTGACACATTTTTACTTGTGCTTACAAAATTTTCTGTAGAGCGGTAAGTTTACATACGTAAATAAACATATTTACTCATCCTGGCATCAGAAACCATGTATCCACCACTGGAATCAATAGGTTATTTTTCAATTTGTATTAGATTTGTAAACTTATATTCACAATGTGCCTGTATTGTAGTCTTACCAGGACCAAATTACCTTATAGCTGGAACAATTGCCAATGCAGACTGTCAGAGCACCTGGAGATGAGCGCCCTGGGCTCGAAATGCATCGTACATTGAAACAAAATGTGACTGAAGGCGGTTGTTCTTTATTTTATGAAAGTGATACAGCCACAGAAGAAACACAGACAGAAATGTATAAAATGAAGACTTTTTAAATTATTTTGTTCCTTCAAGGCTAAATAATTTTGTTTCATTGTTAAAGTCAGATTTATTGAGTAATGATAACATTTTGAGGTAGCTGCAAAATCTTTTAAGTAAATTAGAGGCTGCAGATTTTTGAAAGTTTTTAATACTGCATTTATTGAACTTTAAATGTAGCGTCCCTTCTGAATGTTTTGGACGTAAAATTGTCCAATTACTTCATATGAATCTCATGTACTGTGTTGCTTGCCTTATGTCAAAGGATGATGATATGACTGGGTCATGGTTCTTACACTGATCTCAGTTACAGGTTGGTGGCCATTACTGGGGGGTTGGTGGTGCCCAACTCCACTTTCCAGCCTGGTGATCCTGCATCCATTACAGAATGTGTACTGTAATCTGCAAAAATAGTTGAACCTGCCACAAGTAAATGTTGCAGTTAATTATATTCAGCTCAACCTTATCAGTTAATAAAAGCTCAGCCCTCTACTCGAAACCACCAAAGTTTTGGTATGAGCATCACTCTGAAACAACTGAGGTAGCCAATGAAATCGGTGTGAAATATCACCAACCAATGAATTAGTTTTTAGTAAACAAACAACATTCAATTTCAACTACAGTGCCTTTCTGTAAGTTTCTTGTAAATGTCTAAAAGCAGCTTATACGTAATTTATGTTTAAGCCACTGGACAAGTAATAAGCAGTACCAGTTACCTCTTCTTTCTCATCAAATCAGCATTCCTCCAGATGCAGCATCGAGACATATTCAGGAATAATTAGTTCCAGAATATTTATGATGCTTGTACTTCGTAATTTATTGAATACAAAAGCGTCAAAGGGTCATCATTCCTTAACAGTGAGTTACTAAATGTGTTCCAATTTTGCAGTATACAATCACTGTCATCAATTATATTAACAAGTAGTGCTATTTCTTTGCACTTACAAGGTTTAGTGTCAAGTATCAAATCCTCCTTTATTTTTCAACTGTATCTGCATAAGTGACAGTGATAAACTGACTGTAGAGCCCAGCATATTTTTTATTATATACCTGAAAAAGCACATATGATGCAAATTACTCTTTTTTCATGTTGCACACAAGGTTGCTAATGTTATATATTTACAGCAGTTAATGAATAGTTCACCTAGTCTTCTAAGAACTCTCAGAGGGTGATCATGTCAAAACATGTAGCATCACTCCCTGTCTCAAGGCAGTCATCATTTACGTATTTGTGATGATGAATATTAATGAAGTTGTAAAAATGTATCTGGGACTCATAATTGTGTTTTTTCCATGCTGGTGAGGCAAAGCCATCACAGCGTCATGACATGAAAATTGTGCTGTTTAATTACGTCTTTAGCTTAAACACTAACAGCAGTTAATGTATCGGTGTGAAAATGACGTTGGATTGTGAGTACTACTCAGTGGTAGGTTTCAAAAATCCTCTATACAGTGATATAAATATTACATTATCACTTGTTGAGTGGATTCACTTTTGTAAGACCTCAATGCAAATTCTTAGTCTCCATCAGCTATATTAGGTGATCACACAATCCTCATTGGGTACTTCTCATGAACAGTGAAACTGTTTAATGAGGGAAAGTACACTCATTTGTAAGGGCATATGTTTAAAAACCCAATGAGTGCCACTTACACAACACAGAATGCTCTAGACAAGCAGCTAAGCTAGTAACGATATGTTGACACACCACGTGAGGAAATATGGAGCAATTTGTTGGATTTGGCATGCCAAATGCTTCATCCATTGTAAGAAATCATTGATCAGCTTTATAATTCATACTGCATCAATATATTCAAATATATATGAGCCAAATATGGAAGATGTTGGCACAGAACTATGTCCCTATTATCAACTGCATGAAAGAGCTTATAAATAAACAAAAGGACAAGATCTTAGAAGACGTTTTTACTTCTTTATAGAATTCCCTGTATGCTAATGTAAACATTTGACCATGAAGAGTGGACAAAAGACCTTCATCACAAGAACTTCATACTAATTGATTGGTCTTACAATGATAATGTAAACTGGGAAAAAAGAAAAATGAGTTACTTCTTTCTGACAATACGTGAGCCATAATTGTTGTCCCTTCTGACTGTAGCAAATGTAATGTTATTACACTGATGCTAAGGGATCCTGATTGGATCAGCTTTGAGCATGTGTACATATTTTCAGGAACATTATTTCAGCTCAAATATACAGAAGATATTGCATGGTACTGACAGTGTAATATACATGACACTCAGCAAAAACAGTGATATCTCACCACCTGAAAAAGTAAATCCTAATAATATACTCACATGTGGCGATGTAGCTGTAGAAAAAAGGATCAAATTTGGAAATATTTCTGTTTCAGCCATTACATGGGGGCTGATGTCTTTTATTTAAGCTGAATGTAATCCTGGATTCTGAAACAGTTGGTAAGGGATAATGAATACGTTATGATCTCTTTCAAACAGGGCAATGTGAGTTTAAACCATATTTATCAACCACAAGTAGTAACATATGAGTACATCACATCTAATGAAGTTATAACCACATATGGGGATGCTGGAATCACACACAGTACAAGTGTTTGGTTATTTATGAAACATGGAATATAGGCGAAACAGATGAAAGTTTCAGCAGTTATTTTTAACAGATAATGTACCAATATATTACTGTATCTTTATATTGTATGCTATGGCCAAGTTCACATTCACATCATGCAAAAATTCGAAGAGGATGATGCACAGGTCAAACATCCAATGTTGATTCAAAAATTGAAGCAATCACTATAACTTTGGAAATTAATCAACAAAACTCCTTACTGCCATACTACAGAATTGCTATTGTTGGGAGATTCTATGAAAATGGTAAATGCAAGGGTTATGGAAATTTAAAAAAATACTGGAAAAATGCAATTAGTGCTCATGCTTTGTGGGTTCTGCACAAATTGTTTTATGTATACAGATAGTTCATTTGAATGTGGAATTATCAAAATTTGTGTTATAAATGGCCATATATTTTGTGTGGACTGATGCAGAAGCCTATATTTTGTATACTGCCAAGGGACTATAGACCATTTGATATAAATGTCAACTTTATAATTCGACCCATGAATGAAATCATATCAGTCATTTTACAGCTTTGAGAAATATGCATTAGTGAATAATAATTATGGAGATGCTAGTTGGAGACCCACACAAAATAGAACAAAAAACATTTCTCTCATAAATGTGCTATGATTTGAGGTTTAGGTGGTTCATGGTAGGCAGATTTCATAGAAATGAGGACATATTCATAAGGAAATAATTATATCAAATATAGTTTCATGGTTAGACATACGTATTCCAGATTTGTCTGGGGCTTACCTGAGAAAGCAAACATGAAAGAAGTTGCACAACTGTGAAGAATTGCAGCAGGGATTGGGAATGGATAGTTGCCCAAACAATCCTTAAACTGACCATGGAGACGAATTTTACAGAAGGTGTGAGGTATTTCAAAAGAGTACTGGAGCGGTACGTTATACATTACTTCTCAACATTGTCATACATTAAATGAGTATTGTGGGATGTTTAAACACAATGATAAAAACCACATGTGGATGCATTTTAAACTCTGAAGATCATACAAGTGAATAGAAATCCTCCACAAACAATTGGGCAGTGTTAGAGAACTAAACATCATTTGATAAAAATGAAACCAACTGATGTTCATGAAAACAAGCTTCTAAATACAGCATACAATTGAATTAAAATTATGGATTCATGCACGCAAAAATTTAATGCAGATGATTTAGTTTGTATTTTAAATCGCACCACTGCATTCTTGAAATCTTATCTATTGAAGTGGGCCTTCGAAAAATTTATAATTTCCTGACCTTAATGAACAGACCAAAGAACTTACGTTTTAATAGCCAGTGAAGGAGAAGAATTTCTAGGGAACTTTAAACAGAAGAATTAAAGAGAAGCTCTAAACTGGACATGTTCCTCATGGACGATGCTGTAAGACCTTTGATATGGCAGAAGCTGTAGAAAGGGGTAAGATGACAGTCTAACATTAATTCACACATGTTTTTTAAAACAAATGTAATAACAAGAAATTACTGCGCAACATTTACAGAAAACACATGGTGCCAACACCCTTTTTTTAAAGGTAACCATTACAGTACCCTTAATTAAATGTTAAACTTGATCCAAGGTGCATGTCAAATGGCTGTAATACAGTGATATCAAATTCAAGCTCAAGACAATTAAAACATCAATTAAAAGTTTCAGCTGAAACTAGGTAAGTACTTGACATTAAAATTTACACCCCCAAACCTATCTTAAAAAATCATATAGGTAAACCCTTAAATAGAATTTATAATGATAAATCGACATCAACTCAAATTGTAAAACAATTTCCAGATAGACGGCCGCGATGGCCGAACGATTCTTGGCGCTTCAGTCTGGAACCGCGCGACTGCTACGTTCGCAGGTTCGAATCCTGCCTCGGGCATGGGTGAGTGTGATGTCCTTAGGTTAGTTAGGTTTAAATAGGGAACCATGGACCTTGCTGTTGGTGGGGAGGCTTATGTGCCTCAGCGATGCAGATAGCCGTACCGTAGGTGCAACCACAACGGAGGGGTATCTGTTGAGAGGCCAGACGAACGTGTGGTTCCTGAAGAGGGGCAGCAGCCTTTCCAGTAGTTACAGTGGCAACAGTCTGGATGATTGTCTGATGTGGCCTTGTAACACTAACCAAAACGGCCTTGCTGTGCTGGTACTGCGAACGGCTGAAAGCAAGGGGAAACTACGGCCGTAATTTTTCCGGAGGGCATGCAGCTTTACTGTATGGTTAAATCGTGATGGTGTTCTCTTGGGTAAAATATTCCGGAGGTAAAATAGTCCCCCATTCGGATCTCCGGAAGGGGACTAATCAAGAGGATGTCGTTATCAGGAGAAAGAAAACTGGCGTTCTACGGATCGGAGCGTGGAACGTCAGATCCCTTAATCGGGCAGGTAGGTTAGAAAATTTAAAAAGGGAAAAGGATAAGTTAAAGTTAGATATAGTGGGAATTAGTGAAGTTCGGTGGCAGGAGGAACAAGACTTCTGGTCAGGTGACTACAGGGTTATAAACACAAAATCAAATAGGGGTAATGCAGGAGTAGGTTTAATAATGAATAGGAAAATAGGGATGCGGGTAAGCTACTACAAACAGCATAGTGAACGCATTATTGTGGCCAAGATAGATACGAAGCCCACGCCTACGACAGTAGTACAAGTTTATATGCCAACTAGCTCTGCAGATGACGAAGAAATTGAAGAAATGTAGTGAAGGGAGACGAAAATTTAATAGTCATGGGTGACTGGAATTCGTCAGTAGGAAAATGGAGAGAAGGAAACGTAGTTGGTGAATATGGATTGAGGGTAAGAAATGAAAGAGGAAGCCGCCTGGTAGAATTTTGCACAGAGCAGAACTTAATCATAGCTAATACTTGGTTCAAGAATCATAAAAGAAGGTTGTATACATGGAAGAAGCCTGGAGATACTGACAGGTTTCACATAGATTATATAGTGGTAAGACAGAGATTTAGGAACCAGATTTTAAATTGTAAGACATTTCCAGGGACAGATGTGGACTCTGACCACAATCTATTGGTTATGACCTGTAGATTAAAATTGAAGAAACTGCAAAAAGGTGGGAATTTAAGGAGATGGGACCTGGATAAACTGACTAAACCAGAGGTTGTACAGAGTTTCAGGGAGAGCATAAGGTGAAAATTGACAGGAATGGGGGAAACAAATACAGTAGAAGAAGAATGGGTAGCTTTGAGGGATGAAGTAGTGAAGGCACCAGAGGAACAAGTAGGTAAAAAGACGAGGGCTAGTAGAAATCCTTGGGTAACAGAAGAAATATTGAATTTAATTGATGAAACGAGAAAATACAAAAATGCAGTAAATGAAGCAGGCAAAAAGGAATACAAACGTCTCAAAAATGAGTTCCATAGGAAGTGTAAAATGGCTAAGCAGGGATGGCTAGACGACAAATGTAAGGATGTAGAGGCTTATCTCACTAGGGGTAAGATAGATACTGCCTACAGGAAAATTAAAGAGACCTTTGGAGAAAAGAGAACCATTTGTATGAATATCAAGAGCTCAGATGGAAACCCAGTTCTAAGCAAAGAAGGGATAGCAGAAAGGTGGAAGGAATATATAGAGGGCCAATACAAGGGCGATGTACTTGAGGACAATATAATGGAAATGGAAGAGGATGTAGATGAACATGAAATGGGAGATATAATACTGCGTGAAGAGTTTGACAGAGCACTGAAAGACCTGAGTCGAAACAAGGCCCCAGGAGTAGACAACATTCCATTAGAACTACTGACGGCCTTGGGAGAGCGAATCCTGACAAAACTCTACCATCTATCGAGCAAGATGTATGAGACAGGCGAAATAACCTCAGACTTCAAGAAGAATATAATAATTCCAATCCCAAAGAAAGCAGGTGTTGACAGATGTGAAAATTACCGAACTATCAGTTTAATAAGTCACGGCTGCAAAATACTAACACGAATTCTTTACAGACGAATGGAAAAAGTAGTAGAAGCCGACCTCGGGGAAGATCAGATTGGATTCCGTAGAAATATCGTAACACGTGAGGCAATACTGACCCTACGACTTATCTTAGAAGCTAGATTAAGGAAAGGCAAACCTACGTTTCTAGCATTTGTAGATTTAGAGAAAGCTTTTGACAATGTTGACTGGAATACTCTCTTTCAAATTCTGAATGTGGCAGGGGTAAAATACAGGGAGCGAAAGGCTATTTACAATTTGTACAGAAAGCAGATGGAAGTTATAAGAGTCGAGGAACATGAAAGGGAAGCAGTGGTTCGGAAGGGAGTGAGACAGGTTTGTAATCTCTGCCCGATGTTATTCAATCTGTATATTGATCAAGCAGCAAAGGAAACAAAAGAAAAATTCGGAGGGGGTATTAAAATCCATGGAGAAGAAATAAAAACTTTAAGGTTCGCCGATGACATTGTAATTCTGCCAGAGACAGCAAAGGACTTAGAAGAGCAGTTGAAGGAATGGATAGTGTCTTGAAAGGAGGGTATGAGATGAACATCAACAAACGCAGAACGAGGATAATGAAATGTAGTCGAATTAAGTCGGGTGATGCTGAGGGAATTAGATTAGGAAATGAGACACTTACAGTAGTAAAGGAGTTTTACTATTTGGGGAGCAAAATAAACGATGATGGTCGAAGCAGAGAGGATATAAAATGTTGACTGGCAATGGCAAGGAAAGCGTCTCTGAAGAAGAGAAGTTTGTTAACATGGAGTATAGATTTAAGTGTCAGGAAGTCATTTCTGAAAGTATTTGTACGGAGTGTAGCCATGTATGGAAGTGAAACATGGACGATAAATAGTGTGGAAAAGGAGAGAATAGAAGCTTTCGAAATGTGGTGCTACAGAAGAATGCTGAAGATTAGATGGGTAGATCACATAACTAATGAGGAAGTATTGAACAGGATTGGGGAGAAGAGAAGTTTGTGGCACAACTTGACGAGAAGAAGGAATCGACTGGTAGGACATGTGTTGAGGCATCAAGGGATCACCAATTTAGTATTCGAGGGAGACAAAGAGATAAATACACTAATCAGATTCAGAAGATGTAGGTTGCAGTAGGTACTGGGAGATGGAGAAGCTTGCACAGGATAGAGTAGCATGGAGGGCTGCATCAAACCAGTCTCAGGACTGAAGACCACAACAACAACAACAACAATTTCTAGGGGACTGATGACCTCAGATGTTAAGTCCCATAGTGCTCAGAGCCATTTGAATCTTCAGATAGAATAAATTTAACGAAGGAACCTAAAATACACAACATAATTATATTGGGACCCCTACTCACAAGTTTTGTGCATACCAGTTTCACCCATGGCACAATTAAAGATTTACTCGAGTATAGTATGGAAGTGCCAGACATCTTCAAAACAAGCTTAGCTGCAGAGCGCCTTCAGATGAACACCAGATAAGGAGATGTGAATTGTTCAATTAGAAAAGACTGGTATGCAGCATTGGAATTCATCCACTGCTACCTCAGGGGATTTGCAGCACTGTAAGCTTCCAATCATATTTTATTTTACGCTGTGTCCACTTCTTAGTGACAAATTAAATTGGCATTATGAAACCTGAAACATAAATCAGTTACCATATTATCTCACACATACACACAACACAAATGACTCCTACAAGAACAGAACAGACAAAATAAACAGATCAATAACTATTGAATAGTAAGTAGAACAACTCAGCTTCGCATGGAGTGTAAAATTTCCCGTCCGTAAATGAAACCAGGATGCAGCGATAGGAGGTGTAGTGAAGGATCTATAGGCCTTCAAACTTTCCTTCGTCCAACAATATCTTCTCGACCGTCGATACAGACTCCGAAATCACAGACACTGTTCGCTGTCAACACGTATACAAACAATAGTGCACTGTGGGGAGCAAACACTTGAACGCAGAAGAGGTGGTTCTTTTCAAACAAACGGCCCTCAATCCCAATGAGGCTGTGCTAGCACTCTAGGTTCAGACAAGACTTTTACAGCACAATCACTGGTCTGTTCCCAGCACCATCCCAGCTCGCGATCTTCCTTGTGCTGCTGCTAACCTGCACGCACCAACCAATGGTCCATGTTCACTTCAGCTATTCTCTGGTAAAGAGAATCTATACTACCACTGACTCCACCAGAGGGGTACAAAGTCAGGAAAATGTAAAATAAGTTTTGGTAGCGTTCCATCCATTGCACAACTTCAAGGAGTAAGGTTTCAGCTAAACTGCTTGGCTTCCCATCGTAACACAACAGTAAGCTGAATGCTCATGGTCTGGTATAGAACAGGGCCTGCAAACCTCAGCAATGCAGTAGCATAACATGAGTGGCAGAAAGCACTTCAGAGGTGGTGGCGGTATTCTCGATAAACTTCTATCAGTTGAATTGCACATTCCAATTATAACTACTGCAGCCTGGAACAAAGCTTCAGAAATGACTAGCGGGTAGCGATACACAAATTAGTCTGCTGGACTAGTTCCTGTCTAACGAAAACTAAGATGAATAGATCACAGACTGTGAAGTTTTTGGGCCATGGATAAAAAGTGTGCACACATTGTACAGACACAGGTGCCACACAAAAGTGGGCTCTCATGATTGACGATTACAAGGAGTGCCTTCTGGGTGGTGTTGGCAGTGCTCTGCCTCAACCTCTGCATATGGTGCACTAAGCAAACATTTGGTTCTTAGAACAAGTGGTGTGCACAGTATCACAGCTGAAAGTCGGTCTGTGATGCTATGATGAAAAACTGGTTGTTTGTGTTCGTTTGTGAGGATGGGATCAAAACCGTCCCACGCTCACACTACTGTGCACTCAAGAGATAGGGAGAGTTGATGGGTATTTCTTTGTAAATAGCGTACGTGTGCATGAGTATATGCAGAATAGTATAGACCATTTGTCATGGCGTAACTAGGTCTGTGTTCACGTGTGTGCCTGAGATGACTGCACACTGTGTTGGTTCGTATGTAAAGAGTAGTTCTTATTAACGTTCAAAAACCACCAAGGTGACGTAGATGATGCTGAAACTAGTAATTTAATGTGAAACACATATGGTCGCAAATGCCGGGAAATACCACAAAGATGGAAGGCAAATGTTCAGCTTATTGGTCTGCTGCACCTGACCATACCAACCCGAGTCAAGTATTTACGTCTTTGTTGCTCTGTGCCTAAGTGCGCGACTTTAGTGCGTGGGGATCAGGGTTCGAGTCTTGCGTCTGGCAGACAGTATTTTTTTCATTGGGTTAGACAATTTAGTTTACATTGAGGTAAGATTTATTATTTTATTTACCGGTTCCGCGGTCTCCACTGGTTTACTGCAACGTACAGTACAACAAAAACCTACCGTATTGCTCTCGGCTCTGTATGGCTCTGAGCACTATGGGAATTAACATCTGAGGTCATCATTCTCCTGGAACTTAGAACTACTTAAATCTAACTAACCTAAGGACATCACACGCATCCATGCCCAAGGCAGGATTCGAACCTGCGACCATAGCGGTCGCGCGGTTCCAGACCGAAGCGCCTAGAGCCGATTCGGCCACACCGGCCGGCTACCGTATTGCGTCACAAGTAAGTGTCTGTAAACCGAAAAAGAATGGAGAAAACGAAAGAAATACAAAATAAGAACAGGTTTTTCTTGCTTAGAGCGAGGCCAATAATTTTGTAACTTTTGCGTTTACAGCGGATCCCATGTACAAAAAGTGTTCTAAATTTGCACCACTTTCTCGAATGCAAGTGTTGCATGGCTCGATCATCCTTTCACGCCCAAGTCTAACTTCTGCATGTGCAGGGAGGTGACGTCACATTTTTAACATTTCTCATCAATTTTGGGGATATTTCCCGACATTTGCGAGTCCATGTGTCTTATATTAAATTACTTGTCTCACTTCATGCAATCGGCTTTATGGCGTTTTTAAATGTTAATAAACCACCCTGTATATTGCACACGATGTCCACATTTATAGTGTGATAATTTTTTCACCTGCTTCTAATTGTACCAGTCAATATGATTAAATATATGTCCCGTTTTCGATGTAAATAACAAAATGCTCCATACAGAAACAGTTGTGTATAAGACTGATAATTATACAGGGTGTTACAAAAAAGTACGGCCAAACTTTCAGGAAACATTCCTCACACACAAATAAAGAAAAGATGTTATGTGGACATGTGTCCTGAAACGCTTAATTTCCATGTTAGAGCTCATTTTAGTTTCGTCAGTATGTTCTTCCACCTACGCTCAATGGAGCACGTTATCATGATTTCATACGGGATACTCTACCTGTGCTGCTAGAACATATGCCTTTACACGTACGACATAACATGTGGTTCATGCACGATGGAGCTCCTGCACGTTACAGTCGAAGTGCTCGTACGCTTCTCAACAACAGATTCGGTGACCGATGGATTGGTAGAGGTGGACCAATTCCACGGTCTCCACGCTCTCCTGACCTCAACCCTCTTGGCTTTCATGTATGGGGGCATTTGAAAGTTCTTGTCTAAGCAACCTCGGTACCAAATGTAGACACTCTTCGTGCTCGTATTGTGGACGGCTGTGATACAATACGCCATTCTCCAGTGCTGCATCAGCGCATCAGGGATTCCATGCGACGGAGGA
This sequence comes from Schistocerca americana, assembly GCF_021461395.2. NCBI lineage: Eukaryota > Metazoa > Arthropoda > Insecta > Orthoptera > Acrididae > Schistocerca > Schistocerca americana. The sequence continues at coordinate 213,091,208 of NC_060125.1, read as the reverse complement.
TGGATGCATGTATCCTCTCTAATGGGGGACATTTTGAACATTTCCTGTAACAAAGTGAAGTCACGCCGGTACGTTCTGTTGCTGAGTGTTTCCATTCCATGATTAATGTGATTTGAAGAGAAGTAATAAAATGAGCTCTAACATGGAAGCGTTTCCGGACACATGTCCACATAACATATTTTCATTCTTTGTGTGTGAGGAATGTTTCCTGAAAGTTTGACCGTACCTTTTTGTAACACCCTGTATATAAAAACTCTATTACGTAACAACCCTATTAGAAAGCAATAATTTCTTTTAGCGGCTGCCTTGGGATCTGTAGTATATACTTTTTTTAGTCTTTCATTTTCCTACTACTATTAGCACAAAAAAGTATATCTTTATGTATGTGTACAAGTTTCTACTCATTTGTAACGTATCTCTGTACGAAAGTTACGCTAGGATTACTATAAAACAAGTTTCTCTCAACATAGGTATATTTTTATATTCATTATTGAAGTGCCTCTCCTTACGAAACATTTTTACAAAAAAGTATTGCACAAAACCAACTTTACCGTGAAGGAAATTTATTTTTTATCGCATAACTCTTTTATTATTTTATTAAGAATTATTTATTAAGAATTATTTAAGAATGTTATTCCCCGGCCTCACCAAACCCAATGAAATTGACAGTTCTACTGCAACTGAATTCTGCTGCTGAGGCTACACGATGATCCTCTTACTGTGGTGTACAGAGCGCGAATGATGAGACTCATGCAACTGCCCCAATGAGCGAATGGTGTTGGCAGGGGGGAGGGGGAGCAGAGACCGGATTTTCTCGACGTTATTAAATCATTCTATTGGCCTAGATAAAAGAGGGGAAGCTCACGTTGAATTCAGTTTCTGTACCCTTACAGCGGATGGGTGACCTACATTTGCCCACCATTTTTTGTCAGACGGTTAGCCTAGAGACGTGGCTGGAGCGGGAGAACAGGTTATCTTGTCACGTGGCAGATATCAAGCTACATATGGCATGGTTTTTCCATGCACAACTTCAGTACATGTGTGGACGGTGTACCGGGTCACCCGTCACATTCGCTTGGAACGTTATCTGACCATGATCTCTCATTGATACATTAGCCAGCCTAACTGGCCGAGCGGTTCTAGGCGCTACAGTCTGGAACAGCGCGACCGATACCATCGCAGGTTCGAATCTTGCCCCGGGCATGGATGTGTGTGATGTCCTTAGGTTCGTTAGATTTAAGTAGTTCTAAGTTCTGATGACCTCAGAAGTTAAGTCCCATAGTGCTCAGAGCCATTTGAACCATTGATACACTAGAAATTGCCTATGCAGCTATCACCGGTTATAGAACTATAAGTTGCAGCAGTTAAAATTCATTCACATATCAAGAGTCTCTCACTAATGTCTTGTTACTACCTGCAGCTAGAACCAGAATCCACGATAGAGCATGGAGAAATTTTTTTACACTGATGAAGCCTGGTGTATGGTGACTAATGAAAATAATCTTTCGTGGGCGAGTGAAGTTACAGACAGCTACGGGATTCACCAGGAAAAAATAATTAATTTAGTGCCACTGAATGACGTAAAAACTATTGTAGTATCTAGTTCGCATGGAAGTGTGACAGTAGTAGACCTAACCGTATGCTCTCTACAGTTAGCTACTTTAGCTCAATGGACAGTTCAGAGTGACACACTGGGTTCAGACCACTTAAGACTTGAAATTATTCCAGCAGTAACTGCTATGTTAGGTAAGGAAGTAGAGGTAAATTGGAAATGGGGAATAAAAGCTGTACAATAGGAAGAATACTAGACATGGACTCAGTGCCACATTTCTGCTTTACGAGTGTGACACAATGTAGCGGAAGATTATGAAGCATTTATCGTGTTAATAAAGAAAGCAACTCTCGAAACAAACGCCGTGAAGTTAATATCTAAGAAAGCAAGGGAAACTCCAGCCATTTAGTGCAATTATGAATGTTTAAGGGCAGCTGCGGCAAGAAAGAAACCACCGAGAGAATATCACGCAAAGTTCCCGGGTGAATCGTGTTTTGAAGAAACAAAAGAAAGAGAGCTGGATATCATTTTGTAGGAGCTTGTAGTAAGATGCTAACGTCAGATGTGTGGAAATGTATTAAGGCTCTTAGGCATAGGAACCGAGGAAAAGTAAATCTAAAAAGATGGATGAATCACTTGCAAACACATTCCCACTCAAAATAGCACGTTCCTCGGCATCGGAAGAATCTTTTAGTGCTCCAGCAGAAGTATCAGACAATTTCCTCTGCTCGCCGTTTACAGAGGAGGAACTGTTGATTACCTTAATCCACAAAGGGAATACAGCGTCAGCAATACAGAATAATTATCACGTAATGCTACGTAATTTATCTGAACCGGGGGAAGGAAAGCTGCTGGAAATGGTTATGTGATGCATTTCCTGAAGACTAGACTAAACAGATAATGACACCAACTCTGAAACCTGGAAAGTAACCCGCCTCTGCAGCCTCTTACAGACCCACAGCATTCTCGTCATGCATTGGGAAAGGCTTGGTGCGATTAACTAAAAACCGTCTTGAACGATGGATGAAAAATATTGTACTTCTAGACTATCAAAATGATTATCGCAAACATCTTTCTACGCTAGATAATTTGACACGATTCAGCTCAGATATACGAAGAATATTGGAGGAAAGACAGTATGTTACATCCAGGTTTGTGGACCCTGGAGGGGCGTTATACACTGTTATCATTTGCGTATTATGTTAAAGACTGTAGAGATTTGACTGCTTTGCTATGCGTTTATGATAGGAGCAAATTTGACATTAGGTATATTGTCCTATACTTAAAAAATAGAAGTGTCTGATCAAGGTACGCCAGTGTTGGCCTTCCTCAGGGATCGAAGCACAATACTGGATACGTTTTCACAGTTGCCTTAGGAATCTAGCTGCAAACGGCTATTCAAGTACGTCAATATACTGATGATATATGTGTATACAGTACTTCTGCTATCACGCTTGAAGAAACTAGGAGAGTAATGGCTTCAGCAATATCCTTGTTAGAGATGTGGTGAGTATCAAAAGGTGTGTAGCTTTGAGTTCTCAAGACGACTGCTGTTAACTTTGACAGGCGAAGGATTCCACAGGGACTGACATACTTAAGATTAAGAAAGAGTGAAACTAAATTTTTAGTAATATAATTGACTCGCGTCTCTCATGGACAGGATATACTGCATACCTCATAGACAGGATGGAGTTTTATCACAACGTGTTGCGCTCGGTTACAAGAGTGGGACTGTATTCGAATCATAATATTCTGCTATTAAAGTACTGGAGTCTAAAGAGATCTAAAACTGACTATGGTGGAATGTTGTTCCACATTGGCATTAGGAAATCGCTTTCAGAACTAGAAAAAATATTGAAACTTCCCGCCAGATTCAAACTGTGTGCCGGACCGAGACTCGAACTCAGGACCTTTGCCTTCGCAGGCAAATGCTCCACCATCTGAGCTATTCAAGCACGACTCAGGACCCGTCCTCATAGCTTCAGTTCTTCCAGTACGTCTCCTACCTTCCAAGCATCACATAAGCTCTCCTGCGAACCTTGCACAACTAGTACTCCTGGAAAAAAGGATATTGCGGAGACATGGCTTAGCCACAGCCTGGGGGATGTTTGCATGCGGAATTAGATTTTCGATCTGTAGCGGAGTATGCGCTGATATAAATCTGATATGTCTGATTAAAACTGTTTTAAGCACACTCTGCTGCAGAGTGAAAATCTAATTCTGAAAACATCCCCTAGGTAGTCGCTAGGCCATGTCTCCGCAATATCTTTTCTTCCAGTAGCGCTAGTTCTGCAAAGTTCGCAGAAGAGCTTCTGTGAAGTCCGGAGGGTAGGAGACGAGATACTGGCAAAAATGAAGCTGTGAGGATGGGTCGTGAGTCGTGTAGCTAAGATGGTAGAGCTCTTGCCCACGAAGGCAAAGGTCCAGAGTTTGAGTGTCGGTCCGGCACACCGTATTAATCTGCCAGGAAGTTTCATATCAGTGCACACTCCGCTGAAGAGTGGAAATCTCATTTCAGAAAAAAATATTGTTTAGCTGCGTCAGGACTTGCCTAGATGCTATGTATTCCACATCAACAAATGCGTTGTTAGCGGCAGTTGCAGGAATGTCAAACGCCCAGTTGATGACAGGTATACTCCTATTGCAATTGACCATCCACTGGTACAGAAACTTGATGGATGGTCTCAAGGAGAAATGTACAGACAGAGAATAAACACCATCCAGAAATCATATTTATGTGAAAGCTCGCAGATTTAAAAGAAATTTCACCTAATCTCCGAAGCATGCCACAATAAGGAAATAACTTCGTCAGCCGACGCTTTCTATTTTCCAATAAAAATTCGTCGGAACAGAGCAGTTACAAAAAAAAAAAAAAAACCTGCATTACTGATGGTTTTCCGGAGTGCTTTAAGGTATATGTTGATGGTTGTGAAACAACAGGTAAAGGTAGAGTGAGTTGCGCGTTCCTATGTCCAAACGCTTAGGGGACTGATTTCGCTACCCTATGAAACTTCTAGTATCTCTGCAAAATCCATAGCTATACTTGCAGTTTTACGTTACCAGCAAAAGCTCACTATAAAACAAATAATAACTAAATGGAAGTAAGATTTTAAACGATTGTGGAAGCTCGCTCAAAGATACGCAGAGACCAGATTTCTTAAGCAAGATAATTCGGTGGTAACGAAGGTTATAAAACCACTAAAGAAAATGAAAATCCCGGGAAGACAGTAAAATTTACCTAATCAAGGGATACGCTAACATTAAATGTAATGAAATAGTCGATGAGTTAGCGAAGACAGCTGCTCGAAACGGCGTTTTTAGGAACTTCTCATTGCCCCATTAGAACTGAATATTACGTTATACAGAAGAACAAGTTGCCAATGGGAAGACAAATATCAATCATTCATACGATCAGTAAGTAGTAAAGGGAAATATTGTGGATAAATACAATCAAACATTCCTTCAAAGCCCTGGTTCCACGTAATTAATGCAAATAAAAGGTTTGTAAGTTCTATAATTCTCACCAGGTTCACTAACGGATCATTCCTCAGAAATTTTCACCAAATATTCGTTCGGGAAAATCCTTGTTGTGACTGTAATGGACTAATAGTAGAAAACATGAATCACATTTTCTTCGAATGTAAACTGTATGCGAACTAACAACTGATTTCATACAGCAGTTAATCAGATCCTGTCAATCATTACCATTTGATAAAGCAGATCGCGTTCATGAAAACGTCTTAATTTTAAAACTAATTATGAAATGTTTACGAAAATACTCTTACCCTGTAGAATACTAAAAAATTCTTGAATCAATGGAAATAGTTGTACAGCACTCAGGCATTTAGGAATAATAATACAATAAATTGATAATAGTTACATGAAATACGTTGCGTAGCTTGCAATTATAGAAAAGGTAGATTGGGGGCCAGGGGGAGGGGGGGGGAGAAGGGGAGGGGTACAGTGGCCACTCTAAGGCAAATTGAATTTTCAACAAATCATGATTATTGATAGAAGCTTGCTATTTACTGATTCTGAATCTACATATTGAAAGGAACCGCAAAAAACATTTTAAAGTGGAAAAGAAAATAATGTATAGGAACTATATGCACAATTCTGAAGGTATACATAGTGTCCACTTTTCCCGGACTGTGGGGGTGACGTGGCCAGTGCCATCGGAACAGCATCTCATGTTGTTGTTCTGATATGCGTGATGTATGGAAATAACTAACAACTATTGGGGTAAACACCTTGGCCCCTTCTTCCATAGAGCAGTGTGGCCGCTTTACTCGATCGGACACCGTCTTGCCATTAGATGAGTACAAAGGAAACTATTAGACCGAAAGAAACAACCAGGAACTAGATGTGTAGGTCTAAAATCGCTGTTTAAACATTGATACGGTAAAGAAATATTAATCTATATGTAAGAGAGGTGACAGGAATTGCGTAAATTAATTACTTGCCATCAGATAACTGAAAACTGTAAGAGTGGATGTCAGAGTATGTATGTATGTATACATGCATGTTTCACATCTCCTAACCATCTGGGTTGATTTCAGTCTGTCTTGATACACGTGTCACTCACCATCTGGAAAGAAGCATTGTTGGGTAACAACCATCTATGTTTCAAACGGTTCGGGGGGAGTGAAAAAGCAGTTAGTTCAGGACCCGCTAATAGCCAGACTATATATATATATATATATATATATATATGCCCAGTATGAGACTTTTTCTCGCCCCCGGCCCCTCTCCCCACAAAATGAAAGGAAGCAGGTTTAACACTTACTACATTTTTACTGTTCATGCAGTAAAGCTGGCGCATCATGTATGACATTTTAATTTACTACTTCCTTACTATTAATTCTGTTCGTAACACATTTCGCAAAAAACTGTCAACGTATACCGCTGGATATACCTGCGAAATCGTACTTCAGAAGACATAATGTTATAAACAATGGCCACATCATAACGAAATTTCAGGGCACAATTCGCTAAAGATGCAGGTGAAATACGTGTACAAATATGTGTGAAATATATTAAATATATGTGCCATTTGTGTATGTGGGCAAAGCAGCGGGTAAAACGTTCCTCCTGAATCCTTCGATCGATTTAAATAAAAATTGGTAGTCACTTACTGTTGGTAAAGAAATACTGAGAAATACTGTGTGGGTAAGAAACAGCAACCCGTTATTGGGTGGGAGGGGGGGGGGGGGGAGGAGTTGATAAAGTGGAGAGAGGTGGGAGGACGAGATGGACAGACAGAGAAGGAAAAGGATGAGATTCACACGGGTATGGGGGAAGGAGAGAGATGGATCGAGAGGGGCGAGGAGCAGTTGGACAGATGTTGGAGGTGGAGAAGATGGACAGTCAGAGGTGGAGGAGACAGGTAGATGGAGGAGAAGGAGATAGACAGAGAAGCAGAGAAGGGGAGAAACAGGTGGTCAGAAGAGTTGGGGAACTAGGAGTTAGACTAACAGAATTTGATCAGATGCATCTCAAGATGACGCCGAGTACTCGACTAGAGAAAGTGGAAGTAAGAACGAGGGAGAGGGAGAAAGAAAGAGAGAGAGAGAGAGAGAGAGAACGCCACTAATTCGATATTAAAATCTCAAATTTAACCTCAGACATAAAAGGCCGATGTGACGTCGACCATATTTCCTTCTTTGAAGCTGGCTACGCGATTTTCCTTTTAGTTTAATTTTCACAGTCTTGTAAAATCATTTTTAATGGGCTGCAAAGAAGCTTTAATGCGACAAAATCGTCCGTAGCCACCTAATCTGTAAATCTCTGGAAGCTTCTCCCACTTTTTGCTAGTTTCCAAATCTGCTCTCTCATTTGTTTCTTTCTATATTCTGGCTTTTCCACCTATAAATCTTCTGTCATTCACTGTTCAGCATTGTTTCGTCCTTTTCGCTGCTCGAAAGGAGAAGTATTTTCGGGAACTTAAATGAAAGGGAAATTACCAAGCCAGTGGACACATTAACGGTAGACTAACCGTAAAGGGCGTTCCGCTCTGCAGCGGTGCTCGGCCAGTGAAAGCAATTCCATTAAGCCCGAACGGAGCTCTCTTTCAGTGAAGGAATGGGACCTTAAGTGGCTGGTATTGTAAAGCTGTGATTTCGGAGAACAGAATCGCCAAGGTAAATCTGCCACAATTTACAATTACGGCCCAGAGTTCGAATTTCCCGTCATTCCTTCTTTTGATTTTGTGTTATTAATTTCCAATAAATAAAAATGACATTGCAATTGCCTTACCATAGTAACTTAATTAGTTTCAGCATACTCTAGTTTTGTCTGCCAGTATAATATTGGCTTTATTTCCGTAACACAGCCTTTGTCATTCCACGTAGCAATTTATTCATATTTTGCCAACTAGTGCAGTGTCATAACCTATTATCCAATGGAAAATAATGTTTCTAATGTGGAATTAAAACCTCTTTGTTGGTGCATAAAACTTAGATTACATACAAACGTACTTCTCAAACATACCCTGGACTGAAATGTTCTCTCGCATGCAAAGTTTCGACCCATTAATTTATACAGTAACTTAATCTGACAGCCCTATTAAGGAAATATCACAAAGAACAGGAGAGACTTACTTTGCACAACGTATTTTAGTGGACGTAGAAAATACTTAGTTGATTTTCGTGATCCTGAGTGTTGTAATAAACATGATGCGTAACATTTAAGCAGTTGCGCTTATAGCTCAGACTAGCGCATGTGGCATGCTGGGCCCAGTTCTTCAGCATAGCTCACAAATGAAAGACCTGAAGTAGTCACACACCTGAAGTAGTCACACTTTATATGAAACGATAAACTCCAGCACCTTCAGAACAGTGGCAGTGGACTTACCTTACGTTTTCAGAAACCACGCATACAGAGATGGAGCGTGCTGCTCAATGTGTTTACAGAATAATATGATTTTCGTACAGACAGTTCAAGTAAATGTATATCTTTGCTGAAGACAAAATGCCCCTTATGTGGCGTAGTTTAATACCGATTAGAAAGTGCAAGTCAGGTGGACAATCGATAGAACTGGAAAAATAATGGCAAGGAAATGCATTTGAAAATTTTGGCGCAGAGAAACATTTAAATGCGAACCAAACATGTTTACGTCACTATGGCACATTCAACACTTGTGTCTAAAAAACATGGCAGAAAAAGCCAAATCACGTGAATAGTGCGCACAAAAGAAAATCGATATACCCAAAGAAGTAGTGAAAGAAGCCCATTAAATGGGAATGTGATGATTTTAAGGACCCTGATGCTCGGAAGGGTTAACGCAACCCGTTTTTATACCGTCCATGAAGCCAGTTCACAAAGCCGCAAACGAAAAATCTCAACTTTCAGCACTCCAAGCCTTGAAAGACGAACCAAAGAATATACACTCATTAACCACACAATATATGAGAGTGAACCGCACACCCTGACATCAACCGTGCTCAAATCTTAAACAAGCGTATAGCGTCTTATATACTTGCCCGACTCACGTCGCAGCGCCCAACTCGACATCACAAAATGGACTATTCCAGGTTTATCCCTTTTGTCTCATTAAAACCGCCGTCCTCCATTCTGTCACCGGTGACACTAAGTTTATAGGATTTCATGCACACATGATATCATTTTGACTTCCCATTCCTTATCGGAGACGGAAAGAGTTATCTATTGTCTTCCGCGATCGTTCGGTTCACAGCTCGTATGGCGAACATGGCGTTAAAAACAGTAGGATTAGCCTCAAGCAGAGAGATATGGGCGTCAAGAATTTTCTTTATTGCAGAGTACGTTAACCTCGAAGATACATTGTTTATAAATGTGGACAGGCTGTGGGTCAGGGCGAGATTAAAGTATTTGCAATAAATAATTCTGAAACTTAATGAAATTGCACTAATTATTTTTCCTAAAACGCCTTCAACAACCCCAAAACTGAGAAGGCTTGCTGAAGCCACCCAACACTGAATCCAATAATTTATTTATTCAACAGCGTTCACTGAGGTGTCTCAACAACTTAAGTTTATTTTTAGCAACTCTGAAAACTACTTTCAGGAGTTGGCCCGTAATTAGAAGTGCATGGTGGGTAATCATTCTGGCAGAAGAATTAAAGAGGAGCTCATTTCTCGTATGTCCTATGAATAAATACTGTTTCAAAACATCAGCAGATCGATGAAGTCTCGAAAACGCGGCGTTGCTGGTAAAATCTGCTGTAGTAATATTACAAAAACGTAGTCTCGATAGTTAAAGATTTAGTTTAAATGAAAAAGAAAATTTTTATCAAAAGAAGACATGTCCTAATAGGACTAGCTCGTTAATTTTCTTTTATACTTTATAAATCTCTGAGGCTGAGTTAGGTAATATCCCGTTTGGAAATGTGTCAATATTTTCTATGCTTTTTATTCTGAGTGGTAGATGTTTTACCAGATAATCAACTGGTTTTGAATATTTATTCACATTTGCGTGTTTCTTGTTTGATTTCTAAATTATTGACAGTAACAAGTCACTACTGAGAGAGAGAGAGAGAAAGAGAGAGAGAGAGAGAGAGAGAGATATAACACTGTTATATGCACATAACATCAAATATCACAGAACATACTTTTATTACATTAATAAGGAAGTTCCAGGACCTTTAGAAACGTGAAAGCGAAAGGAAACAGGAAATTTCAGGACGCGAACCACGAGCTGTACCTTTCATAACGCTATTCTTATAACCCCTACAGCATGGTGAACACTTGGAACTTCAGAGATTGTAGTGTAGCTCAATTCCGAAGAAGGCTTTAACCACCAGTCTGTCATTATGTGACAAACCGTACCAAGAGTGACTTGTTTTTATAAATCTTCGCTGTGTCATGGCCTTGAAACGGCATACTTTCAGAACACGCGAGTCTGATTCGAAAATTATCAGCTACGAAATTCAATATGGCGTTTGTCAAGCACTCCGCGTCGAACGCTAAGGAACGCTAAGGAAAGTCGATAGCAGTTAGTGCGGTCTTCGGTACAGTGTGTGACATCAAAATAACGTCACGTCTACATGAAGTCTTGTGAACTGAGTGTTGGGTGTTCGGTCACATGCCGTGCTTACGTAAGGGTACCGGAACCCCAGCGAGCTTAGTGTCTGCTATACCACTGATTACTATGCTTTTAAAAGATCGATAGTTCGGCACAGAATATGTCTTTTCAGTGTTTCTTCGAATATAACTGCGAAAAAAGTCAGTAGCGAAAGTTGTGAATGTGACTGGCAACTTCGTGATGTCATAAATATAATTTTAAAGAGTGTTTCAAAACACTTGGTACAGTAACTCTAAATTGTTACAATGTATGTGCATTTCATTGGTGATTTTCAGAACACGACAATAATCACAAGAACACACAAAACTTGATGTTGACGAAGTACTTTACGTATTATTTCTGTATCACGTAGTAAAAACTGACTACTACAACTGCGAAAGCATTTCGTGTAAAACACGCGGATATGTTGAAGGGTGTTCACAAAGTAATATACCCTAATTGAAAAACCAGTAAGCTACAAAATTTATTTAAAGGGGTTCCATTACGAGATTCGCATGATTTAATACGACAGTGAACTTTGTTACACAGATTTTGTAACGTTTGTTGAGAAATTACAGCAACCCGCTGGTATTTTCTATGCACTGAATTTTGTCCTGGAATTCGGGAATGATGTGGTAAGTTCTGTAAGTAGCACCGTTGGGGTTTCACGAACAGGAAAAGTCACGTGTGGATAAATCAGAAGGATTGAGGGAGCCATATTCTTTTTGTAATCAAGTGTCCGTGGAAACACTGATCCAGGAAAGTTTTGCCATTGTTAGCGTCAGCCTCCGGAAAGCATGTGTACCACAGCTAACCTTCGGGTTTATCATTTCCAACTTGTGTCACAATCTGTGTGTAGTGGTCACTGTTCAGCATGTTGTCAAAGAATGTGTTGAAGAATCGCCTACTTGACATGACACATTTCACACGCACACGCTCAGCTTACACGTGCAATGGATGTAATTTTCTGTGCCCCAAATGCATTCATATATCTATCAAGGTGGAATCTCGTCTCGTAAGACCAGAGTCTTCATCGATATCTTCTGCATCTGGTAGCCAGACGAAGAGCATTCGACCACCCTCTACAATTGTCAAATTCAGAATTACATGCTGACTGCTTGAAGGCATGGCTTACAGGTAGGGAAAAGAACGGTGAAAAGGCAGGTGACCCTTAAATCTGATCCTACTGTTCTGGAAAAGTTTGTTAATTAAATGCACGCATCTCCAGTCAGCGTAGCTCAGAGCCATTGTTTGAAACCTAAGCGCTAGCGGGGATCAAACAAGGATTGTGACAGTTAGTACCCAACAATATTCGTCAGTAGATTACAACTATTCGTATGTAGAGTCGATAAATTGACAAAATACTTGTAAATAGTGCTAGTCTGCTAGATGATAAATTTAGATACCAATTTGCTGGTCACATTGCGAGTGTATCTGGTATACCAGAATTGTAAAGGCACAGTCCTAAGTCGCTAACGCCGGCCGGAGTGGCAGAGCGGTTCTAGGCGCTTCAGTCTGGAACCGCACGACCGCTTAGGTTAGTTACGTTTATGTAGTTCTAAGTTCTAGGGGACTGATGACCTCAGATGTTAAGTCCCATAGTGCTCAGAGCCATTTGATTTGAACCATAAGTCGCTAACCCATTGACGCCTTTAACACATCGTGTATGACTCTCTGCGTTTAAGGAGCTTATGGGCTCTCAACATCGAGGTTATCTGCGTTCTGCGCTAGTATGTGGAATACAACTTCAACTGGTTCATCTGGCTCTGAGCACTATGGGACTTAACATCTGAGGTCATCAGTCCCCTAGAACTTACAACTACTTAAACCTAACTAACCTAAGGACATCACACACATCCATGCCCGAGGCAGGATTCGAACCTGCGACCGTAACAGTCGCGCGGTTCCGGACTGAAGTGCCTAGGTCCGCAGCTCGTGGTCATGCGATAGCGTTCTCGCTTCCCGCGCCCGGGACCCGGGTTCTATTCCTGGCGGGGTCAGGGATTTTCTCTGCCTCGTGATGACTGGGTGTTGTGTGATGTCCTTAGGTTAGTTAGGTTTAAGTAGTTCTAAGTTCTAGGGGACTGATGACCATAGATGTTAAGTCCCATAGTGTTCAGAGCCATTTGAACCTTTTTTTGAAGTGCCTAGAACCGCTCGGCCGCCACAGCCGGCTGTGGAATACAGATGTTTCGACATTGAACTTAGGTAAAATTTTAGTGAAATTGTCAGAAATCATGGATTCACTTTGATGGAAATGAAGTCAGTAAGCTGTTTATGATTTTAGAAGTAATCGCCATAACAGTTAATACAGTTATGGCATTGAGAGACAAGATGGCCAATGCCATCATGGAAAAATGTTTGCATTTGCCTGAGGAACCATCATTGTGCCTAGGCCTGCACATCTTCGTAAAAGCAAATCGGCCATGAATGGACTTCTTCATGGCTCCAAAGATATGGAAATCGCAAGCCAAGAATGTTTCGACTAGGCTGTAGAAGTTTCATTGGGAAACTCTTACAATTCCTCCATACAGTGCTGATCCCTAGCTATGCGGGCAGTTTTGACAGAAGTGGGACCGCTGCCTGCTTCTTGCTATTTTGGACAGAGCTGGCACCCTGGCCTAGCTATCGGCAGGGCGCACCCTTCCACCACAGCTGTTTTTGCATGGACGGCAAAGGCCATGAAGCCTTGGCATCTCTCTGCCAGTGTGAGAAATATACTTGCTTTCACTCCAAAATTTTGATTATCCATTCGAATTGAGTGGCCCAGCCACCACCCTTCGAGCAAAAGGCGCATCCAATCGAGGAAACATTGCTCATATTAATTAATGTGCATTTTGTGTGCCAAGAGTGGGAAGTTTCTGCTATGATCCCCTGTTTTTTTCGTGAAATAAGCAATACTCAGGTCCATCACATTGACAACAGCGGCGAGTTATCCCCTCCATGCAGAGTTTTCTTGGAAGTAGAGAGTGGAGGTTTGTCAAGTTACATTCTGAGTATTTGTATCTGGGCGGTCACTGAAAGAAAATCCTCTCATGCCGCAGTTTGGTGCTGATACAAGCATTCTAATTAATTTGGAAACTAACTGTGTCAGCACAATCTGCGTTCTTAGCAGATCGTTACTTCCTTACTTTGTCATGCAACTTGTATTGCTCAATTTGGATATAATTTGTGGCATGTTGTTGTGTCATTAACTCTGATTACGTGAGCTGCCCACATGAGCAGATCTTGTTGACCTTTCTCCATACAGTCTACAACACTTTCTGGTGCTTCCTTACTGTGTTGGAGTCACTTTGTGGTTTGATTTGAGTTTTACAACACTATGCTCTCTGTTAATTTTACTGTAATGTCAATCATTAAAAATAATTGTTAGTCTCAGTCTCGACATAGATTTCATGACCCTTTGCTGTCCTACTATTTTTGCATGGTTAGATGATTCACAAGTAACAAATATAATCTGTTGTGCACCGCATGTTTTTGTTCTCACTCTGGTTAAGACGGTTCAGATGGCTCTAAGCACTATGGGACTTAACATCTGAGGTCATCAGTCCCCTAGACTTAGAACTACTTAAACATAACTAACCTAAGGACATCACACACATCCATGCCCGAGGCAGGATTCGAACCTGCGACCGTAGCAGTCGCGCGGTTCCAGACTGAAGCGCCTAGAACCGCTCGACCACACTGGCCGGCCAGTAAGTTCAGCCACTTGCAGAACCTGCAGCAAGATACACACCTAATACAATCTAAGACAAAAACAAAAACGACGCACTATGAAGGAATTATCGTAATGGGACGATAATCGGTAGATGTGAGGTGTTTGATGTCTTCCTGAGAGTTATCGTACTAAATTCCAACCAACTGGATCGTCACAATCCAGATATGCTTGAAGGACATTGCTCACAATTTTCCAAACGTTCTGAACTGTTACTTTCAATACAAAATTTTGGTTATCGAATCGAATTAAGTTTCCCCGCAAAAGCACTTGAAGCAAAAGGCCCAATCAGTCGAGAAAACACTCCTTCAGACTGGTGTCAACAACGTGTTTGGTAATGTGCAATTCGTATGCCAAGAATGGGAAGTTTCTGTAGAATCTGCCTATTTTTTTCCGTGACATAAGAAATATTGTCGTCAGTCATACTGGTAACAGCATTGAGTCATCCCCTTTTGCAGATTTTTCTGGAAGCAGAAAGTGGAGGACTGTGAACTTAGATTCTGACTTTTTATCCACGGGCCGTCATTGAGAAGGAGCCATCTCTGGTGCCGTGTGGTATTAATTGGTGCACGATACCTGATCTGGGGAAATTTGTCGCAAATGATGGTACAGCAATGTGTAGTTACTTACTTTGCCATGCAACTTGAGTTGCTTATTTTGGTTATAATTTGTGGCATCTTGTTGTAGCTCCATATCGTTAGAGTCATTTTTTAATCTGATTTGTGTTTTCGAGAACTTTGTTCTCTGTAAGCAGCTTTGCTGTGATATACGTCAATCATGTCTCACATGTCAAGATCCCTCAGTATTCTACAACTTTTCCATAGTTAAGGAATCCCCAAATTATAAAAGTAGCCTGTTGTACAGATAAATTGCTGTTCTCTGACCGGCGGTGTTTTCGTTGTGTGCAGTGGCTAAACTCAACGATCAGTTATACTGAAAATTCAGAGAAATGTACAAGTATTACTCTCACTTGTCTCGTATGAACAAATATCTGTTTTATACAGCAAGCAACGCTCATGTGCTCCTCGAATCAGATCTGGGACACACCAGACGCAATTTTCAATATTACAGAGGCATGTAATAAATATTCAACCAAATTCTGACAGCGATTCCCACTCTTCAAGGTAAAAGGGTTAAACCTACAGAACACAAAATTTTCAGTTAACAAGACGATGATACTTCCTGTGCGCTCCAGAATTATTAATCGTCACGCGGAGTGGCCGCGTGGTCTAAGGCGCAAAGCTACGGATTGTGCGGCCCCTCCCACTGGAGGTTCGAGTCCCCTCAGGCATGGGTGTGTGATGTTCTTAGCATAAAGTAGTGTAAGTTAATTTAAGTAGTGTGTAAGTCTAGGGACCAATGACCTCAGCAGTTTGGTCCCTTAGGAATTCACACACACAATTATTAATCAAAGCCGCTGATATGCACATGGAAAAGCCAGGAATCATCAAAAAGAAAAATTAATTACTGCCAAATATATTTATCGACAGCTGGCATTGCCATATGTCGTCGGAGGCACTGGTTCTATATGAATTAGTGTACTATGCTACAGATCCCATTTATAATCAGCAGGAGAACGGGAAACTCATAACTGACGAAGATTTAGGCTAGGAGATTCAATATCGCCAAAACTAGTCGCAGTGAAACGTCCCCTTTTTAACAATTATACAAGACTGTACTTAAACTGACACACAATATTTTGTTAGCGCAACGCAATCTGACTTTCAAAATTCCCTACAAAAGAATGGCCCTGACTAACATTAAACTATACCTTTCACAAATCACTTACCTCACAAAAATCTTCGCTGCTCAAGCTACTGCAATACAGCGAGCGCCACTACTGCCAGCTAAATAAAAGATTCAAACTATGGAAGGCACTAACTACTGATAGGGATAGTTACCAAATGAAAGATATTAATAGAGAACAAACAATGTATTTACCTTGATATCATCATATATAAATATAGCAGTTCATGACAAATTTCAAAACTCCGCCATCTCTCTCCCCACATCCACCACTGCTGGCGGCTCACCTCCAACTGCGCAACGCTACGCGCTGTTCACAGCCAGCTGCCTAAGACTACAATGGCGAGTATTACAACAATGCAAAGCATCCACAGACTGCACACAGCACAGCCAGTGATTTTCATATTGAGCGCTACGTAATGTTGCCAATAAGAAAACATAAACAGCCTACTTACATAGAGAAAACATAAACAGCCTACTTACATAGCCCCCATGCTCCCCACAAAAAATTTTACAAATTGGGTTGGGCAGTGGCCAATACAGATTGGAAAAATTTTTCATAATTGTAATAACAAAGATATCAAATGCACACACTTATTGATACAATGTTGGTCAAAAGCTAAAAATTTCTCACAGTCCATAAAGACAGTCCAGATTGTTCATCACAGTAAAAATGCAGAGTTTTTCTCAAAGTCTGAGCAGTAAAAGAAAATGCACACAGAAGTAGTGGATTTCCATGCAGTCTTGAAGAAGTAGTGTTGTCCTTCCAACGGAAAGACAGTGCTGACTCGACATGCAGACAGGTAATGGGCCACAACAGAGTAAACCCACAGCAGAGTCAGTCGAAATTTTGAAGAGTATTGGTAAGTAGGTCATCACAGAGCAGACCCACTGTAGTCCTGGTAGAGATTACGGTATTGGTGGGCCACCAAAGGTGCAGACCCACTGCAGTCCTTGTAGAAATAATGGTATTGATGGATCATCAAAGATGTAGACCCACTGTAGTCCATGTAGAGACAGCCAGCAGCCATCTGTTGCGACTGTGCAGGTGCACAATCACCATCGAAGAGTCTTGCAGAGAATATAGCAAGTCCATAAACCACCACTAGTGCACTCAGAAAGTTTTTTTTTCTAATTGTCCTTAGAACCATCAATGCTGTTATCCAGTCCCTTGCTGAATTATTAACACACGTGCAAACACAATCAGTCCCTACTTCTCACATATTGTCCATATACTATGACCAACAGAAACGTGTGCAGTGAAATGGAACTGACAAGTTACTTAATTTGATAAACTGGTAACAATTACAATTTGATAACATAAGAATACAATTACATAGGTACAAAATACATCATTAAAGAACATAGCAATATAGATAACAACTGCAGTAACACAGGCTTTACAAAAGAATAGAAATAAACATATACATCAGTGTTACAGGAATTATGAGATAAGTAGATACATAAAAGATCAGAATAACTTTTGGAACATCAACTTTACACATGAGCATTAAAACAAAACAGAATAAATAATGTCTAAACATCTTTACAAAGTAAATAACACATTATTAATGCCAATTGTATTTGAGGATAACAGTATTCCTCATCATAGTGAATGTAACTTAGTATTAGAAGAGAAAAAAGTTCTATGAAACAGTACACAGAGACAGGAAGAAAACAAATACACAAGGGTACACAAACATATAGTGGGATAACACATAAAGGAAAGGACAGGGTTTGTTTTCAGTGTAACATTTGGTACTGCAGTATTTTGTGAACAAAACCTTTTTTGTTCTTGGAGATCTCCCTTCGTTCATCATTATTCCCAAAAAGTCCTATCTGTACCTCTTTTCTGTATTCTAACCATATTTATTTCAAAATAAATATGGCTCATTGTACAATACTCATTTAGACCCAAATCGTTTTCATATAACTTTCAAAGCATTCTTTCCCTATTCTGCATAGTTAGGTTCTTATATAGTCTACCCCCTCTTAAGCTAACTTAAATCTACTGAGCTCAGATGCTAAACTAAGGGACGAGGCAATGCAACAGCACAAAACAAGTAACACAAACATCAATGACAAAAAATTCAAACTGGCAAAGCAATTGCAATATTACAACTAATATAAGGCAACGTGCAGCAACAAGAAAAATAAATGAGTAGTAAAATTGGCTTAGCAGAGTAACACAAAGTCAAATTCAGTAACACTACGCCTGGCAAACAGCAGTAACTTATACCTAAACATGACATAGCTCAAGCAGAAAAAATATTACAGTAAAAACAACAATGCAGATAAGGGAAATGTATATTCACATCTTAATATCTATGTAATTAAAGTGGTGCACCACAACAACTGATATTAAAAAGAAATATTACCACGTACTTGAAAAGAAAATTGCGTGTTACTGTTACTAGTTCCTTCTTATTGTTCTTTCCTTTCCAAGTGCTCCTTTTTTAAAGAATGTGGATCATAAAATAATTATTTAATAGATCTGTTGACAGAAAGTGTTCACATTAGCAAATGCATTTCATTTTGTAAAAGCAATGCTGCAACACAGCTGGAAACCAGATATCAAATGAAATAAGCAATTACGCAAACCAAAGCATAAAAACATCATTCAATAGTCATGTGGCATTTCGTAAGTCAGTAGCTCTCAACTCTCATAGAAAGACACTTGTCATAATCAGGTGTGCAGATGTACGAATATTTCCCATCAATTCATAAGCATTGCAGTAATTAGCACAAAGTACGAGTAATCATATGTTTTCAGGTAATGAGCGTGTAATATTTGCGATGCTTTCTACAAAGGAATGTCAATAGCAAGGTTAATGGAAGTAATGAGGGTGTCGCATTTGCAATATTTTCTCTAAAGGAATGTCAATGGCGAGGATAAAGGCCTGCCTTTTTTCCTTTTTTTTTTCTACCTGTGCTTCCGGAAAGGCACACCCTAATGGCTTGTTCTCCAGGTGTTTGACACAGCTGCGTGCCCACAACGCATTACGTGCAGGTGGTCACTTAACTTTCTTACGGAAATATTTACGACACCAGTTTCCGCTACAGTGACAGTCTCACATAAAAATATTTCACAGGTCAAGAATTAGCGTTGCAAATCTGTAGAAAGAAAATCCTAAAAATATAAGTGTCCAAATAAAATATTCGTCAGTATTGTGATACAGTCACGCATATACACACACATTTCATAACTCTTAAAGTACGTTTCTTGGTTTCCAACATCCTTTTCATAAATCAGAGTCCCTAAACACTACTCATTATTCCTTACCTCATTATACATATACAAATTCGTCGACACTTCTTCAATATTTCATCATGAGAAATACGTAGCATAATAAACATTCCTCAACAACATAATACACATCGTCGTCATAATAATATCATAACACCTCAGTCAAATCTCAAAAACGTCGTAGCTTTCTGCAATAATTTCAAACCCTAAAAAATATTCTCTGCTCATTTCAATAATGTCGTCTACCTCAAACGTACATTAAAAATCATGATCTCATACCAAATACATCATTCAAAGCTCTCGTAGTATCACAATGGTTCCAAAAAATATGAGCAGTTCACAAAGTACAGACAAAATACAATTTCATAAGTGTGAAGTTACCCAACTGTGTAATTGTGTAAACATGTGTCACTGATGTAGCAAAAAAAAAAATGTTTATCTCTCAGTTAAATGATCAGATAGCTGTGTAATTCTGTGTTAGAGAAGTATGGTACCGATGTGTAAAGTTGTATAAGCAAATACCATATTAGCTAGGGCTCCTTGTGCTTTCCAAACACATGGTACACAAAGTAAGCGTGTACCCCCCTGAGGATTAATGTAATTATACCCTCAGGTGTTACAGATTACAGCAATGAAATGAAATGTATCACTGAAAACCTTTGTATCATTGTACTTCAAATATCTTAAAAAATAAATGTTTTAAGTACAAAATTAATCACTCAAATGCGTGTCCTGTAGCGCTAAATGTGCGTCTTGCTGTAAGATAATTCTGTGGAAGTGTCGTACTTATCGTCCTCTGAAAGCTAAGTTCTGCAGAAGTCAATGTACCTACCTCATGATAAACAAAAGTGAAATGCTTTATGTATAGATATCTTAGTTATTACGCTTATTGCCATGATGAAGAAAGTACTGTGCTGTAACGTATTGTTGTGCTACAGAAAAGGCAGTCTCATTGTAGCTATACCACAAAAGTTACTACTAAAACATGTTTTTCTTCCCAGAAGAATTCAGAAAACTGTGCAGATATAACACAGAAACACCGCAAAAGCAACATTGTAAATTGTCACTCATTAGTAGCGTCGTGATAAAAATCGTGTAGCTGTCACATAAACTAACCTCTGTGTCATCTGGTATCTCTCAGAAAGCACTTTAAATTCAGAATGTATTTTCAAATAAACCAAAATGTTGCATTAAAATCTCATTAACAGTACTGGTAAATGTTCTAAGTATGTGAGCCTTATAGTCGTTACGTAATCGTGCAACAAACAAGCAAAAATGTACACACACAATAACACTGTGACGTCTGTTCACTATAACAATGCATTCGTCATTTCTGTTTTAATAAGTTCTCTTGGTTCTTGATTGGATATTTAACTTCAAACATTGTTGTATGTTGACAGTTTCTTAAGTCTGACAAAGCATACTAGAAATGTGAAGTGAAAAGTTTTATGGCAAAGACAAAGTTAAAAAGCAGATTATCTTTCAATAAACGGTTTTACATGTGAAATGTGGTGTAAACCTTTACTCTTCCTAGTACGCAGAGTTTCAACTTCAACGCAATTATCATGTGGTATACGTCGGTAAAGAATACTGGAATTTTTCACAAGGTTAGCGTCTATGTTATTTTTCTCTGAGCCAGCTGGCGCACGTGGGTGCCTGCGGCGCGAGTCATTGTCTGTCTCTTTGTTGGCGCGCGTTGTTATTGGGATTAGGAGACCTAACTTCTACAAATTCGCCTTGCCGAGAGGGCCCAGCTCTGTTAGAATCCCACCAGTTCTGATGAAATTCACGTCTGTCGTTTTGTCTGTAGTTTACATAGTTTCTTGTTTGTCGGTCATGTGGTGGAGAATTTCTCCCTGAATCGTAACTCCGCGCTGAACTGTTGCGTCTGAAGTTATTCTGTCTCCCCTGGTAATAATTGTTTTGGTTCCCATATTGTCTGTTTCTGTGGTTATCTCTGTCATATTCATTACTACGGAAATGCGATTTTTCTCTGTAACTATTATTACTCTGCCAGTGGTTGTCATATGGGTGGTGTCTGTTTTGGTCACGATTTGCGTTGTAAGAATAGGCTTGTCGTGTCCAGTTATTGCTTCTGTCGTCACGAAATTGTGACGGATGTGACCTGTAGTGATTGTTTTCCTGTTTTTGCATCCCGCGACTGTCTGTGTCGATTTCTAATTCTTGTAACAGTCCCTGAAAAGCTTCAATGTCGTCTTTGCAACGTCCTGCTAAAATAATATGTCGTAAATATTCAGGCAATTTCATTAAGCAAATGCGGATGAGTTCTGAAGGGCTGTATGGGTTTGAAAGATATTGATTCTTATGCAACATGTCTTCAAAATATTTGACAAGACTGGAAAATTCAGATTGTTCGAAATGTTTCATCATTATGATGCCATGTTTTACTCGGTCTTGTGTGGCTTGAGACCAATATGCTGAGAGGAAGGCATGGTAAAATTCTCCTTCACTGTGGCAATCGTGAATGACCGATCACATTCTTACAGCTGGTTCATTCTCTAAGTAGCCACACATAAATTCTAATCTGTGTTCCAACGACCAGTTGGGAGGAAAACAATGAGAGAATTGATGGAGCCACGCTTGTGGATGAATGTCGTTGCCAGAATTCTTAAATGTTTTGAATTTACGTGTAGTAATGAACAGCTTATAGTCAAAATCATCATGTCGGCGAGTCGCATATCGGTCATTGTTAGGTCGTGTCGGCCGTTCCATCTCAAAATTCGGTGCACATTGCCAATTTCTTTCATAACTTCCGAAATGCCCTGTGTTATTATTTTGCGGCTTTTCCGTGTTTCTAAGTCCCTCTTCCCGTGTTGGAGCGCGAGTGTCCTCTGAAATACGTAATTCTTGTATTACCTGTGTCAGCTGATCTTGTACTTCCCGGATTTCTCTTTGGTGTTGTGTATTAATTTGATTCTGATTTTGTTTGAATTTTCTTATTTGTTCATACTCTTCTGTGTCAGTGAAGGCTATGGGTCTTGTGTCATTCAGATCATCATCTACCTTTGTAGATAAGTTAGTGACCTGATCCGAAAGTTCGGCTACTTTCTCCGATAGTGTACTTATTTCTTCAGTGTGTTTTTCTGAACCAAGTTTCAGAGTATCTACTGTGTCCTTAAAGTTTTCCTGAGTTTTTGCAAGTTGCGTAACCGAATCGGTAGATGCAACTGAGTCAAATTTAGCTTGCAAGGTCTCATGATTTTCATGAACAATAATTTGCAGTTCTTTTATTGCTGCTTCGTGATTCTGCAATGCATTTTCATGCCGCGAAAAAATAGGTTGAAAATGCTCACAAATTTGAGTTTTTACGTCATTACAGACTTTTTGACATTTCGATTCAATGTTATGTAACTCAGTAGTTAAATCTTCACGCGTTTGTTCAAGAGTTTGTTCCAATGAGTCTAACTTTTGAAGCTGTTGCTGTGTTTGTCTCTGATTTTGTTCCATTGTGTCTAACTTTTTGAGATTTTGTTCCACTGTGTCTAACTGTTGCTGTGTTTGTCTCTGGTGTTGTTCAATTGTGTCTAGCTTTTTGAGATTTTGTTCCACTGTGTCTAACTGTTGCTGTGTTTGTCTCTGGTGTTGTTCCATTGTGTCTAACTTTTCAAGCTTTTGTCCCATTTGTTGCATTAATTGTAATAACAATGCACTGGTGTCTGAAACATGTTCCTCAGTGCTTTTCGACAATGAAGTTGCACCGGCAACATTCACATTTTGACAAGCGGAAAATGTGTCTTGACTCATTTGAGAAAACGGTGGGAACCCAAAACCTGAGTCTGCAGTATTTGCAATATTGTGTTCTGTCATTCCCGAATCCTGAGGCGAGCTGTTGCCGACCAATCGATCGATAACGCTTCCCTGTTCACTACCTGTTTCACTGTCTACACCATTGTTTGCCGCCCGCTCCATTTCCCTATGCGCAATTACCAAATTACTACTTTGTACATTAGTTAATTCATTACTCTGCGGCGCTAACACACTGCCTTCGTCTTCACTGTCATTTCTCAGTTTACTTTGGAGCCTAGTATTACGTTTTTCACACGCCATGATTGTCACAATATTTCACACGATAACACAGAAAAGCACAATTTGAAGAGCAAAATAAAATTACATAGCAATGGAAATAATGTCTACTTAATTGCCAGCGCAGCTGCGAAATACTTGGTGCAAATCTACATGCATGCCACAACTGTTTTACTGACAACAATGAAAAACTACAACTACAAAGGAAATTCTCTCTATGATTACGCGCTACCAATAAACAATAGCTACACCAATTACACAAACTACAAGAAAAAAATCAGAAGATTCCAGTGAGGTATCCTCGGCTAAGGGTCGCCATATGAAACGTCCCCTTTTTAACAATTATACAAGACTGTACTTAAACTGACACACAATATTTTGTTAGCGCAACGCAATCTGACTTTCAAAATTCCCTACAAAAGAATGGCCCTGACTAACATTAAACTATACCTTTCACAAATCACTTACCTCACAAAAATCTTCGCTGCTCAAGCTACTGCAATACAGCGAGCGCCACTACTGCCAGCTAAATAAAAGATTCAAACTATGGAAGGCACTAACTACTGATAGGGATAGTTACCAAATGAAAGATATTAATAGAGAACAAACAATGTATTTACCTTGATATCATCATATATAAATATAGCAGTTCATGACAAATTTCAAAACTCCGCCATCTCTCTCCCCACATCCACCACTGCTGGCGGCTCACCTCCAACTGCGCAACGCTACGCGCTGTTCACAGCCAGCTGCCTAACACTACAATGGCGAGTATTACAACAATGCAAAGCATCCACAGACTGCACACAGCACAGCCAGTGATTTTCATATTGAGCGCTACGTAATGTTGCCAATAAGAAAACATAAACAGCCTACTTACATAGAGAAAACATAAACAGCCTACTTACAGCAGCAGACCCAGACTTTTTTCAGATTATGAAACTGGGGAAATAAATAAGACATGCACTGAAAAGGAACTTACTTGATGCATCTTCTTTTTACTGAAGACATTCTACTATTTGACTCAAAGACGTAATAGAATAAGTTTGGGAGCAGACTTAAAAACCAATTCTGGTAAGACTGAAATTATTTCTAAATAACGCACAGAAAAGAATGAGGTACGCAGGCATATATCGAATTACTGTGAATAGTGTTGCTGAAGATAACGAACCCGGGCGTGGGAAGCGAGAACGCTACCGCACGACTACGAGCTGCGGACTCACCCTGCATGTCAGCAGGGAACGAAGCTGGAGGAGGCTCTGCAATGGTGTGGGACGTGTCCAGGTGGTGTGATATGGGACCCCTGATACACCTAGATACGATTCTGACAGGTGACACGTACGTAACCATCCTGTCTGATCACCAGCATCCATTCATGTCCACTGTGCATTACGACGGACTTGGCCAATTCCAGCAGGACAGTGAGACACCCTACACTTTCAGAGTAGCTACAGAGTGGCTCTTCTGAGTTTAAACACTTCGCTGGCAACCAGACTCCCCAGACATGAACGTTATTGAACATATCTGGCATGCCTTGCAACGTGCTGTTCAGAAGAGATTCCGCCCATTCGTACTCTTATGGATTTATGGACAGCACAGCAGGAATCATGGGATCAGCTCCCCCCACACAACTTCAGACATTATTCTAGTCCATGCCACGTCGTGTAGCTGCACTTCCGCGTGTTAGCGGGGGCCCTACACGATATTAGGCAGGTGTACCAGTGACTTTGGCTCTTCAGTGTATATACCAAATGTCGTAGCGCAGTTTTTAAGCCAACTCAAGTGGGGGACTCGAGCACCCACCCTATAGTCCTGATCTCTTTCCTTGGGATTATCACGTCTTCGCTCCCTTAAAACAGGCCTTGAGTGTGTCGATGATTACTACCAAACGAGGATGTGCAGCAGGCAGTTAGGACTTCTTCACGCTACGGGATAGCAGTGTTTTACCAAACCGTTATAATCAGTCTGGTGCCTCGCTTGATTGCTTCAGCGCTCACGACGATTTTTCGTGATAGGCATGCCAATTCTAGACTGTGTGGCCATCGAACGGAAACTTTTTGACCTCCTATTATGTTTGTAGCCACGCGTGGTAGCTACGCCTTCTGAGATGTGTTGCCACAGTTCGCGCGTTACTCCCCGTCGGAGGTTCGAGCCCTCCCCCGGGCATGGGTGTGTGTGTTGTCCTTAGCGTTAGTTAGTTTACGTTCGATTAAGTAGTGTGTAAGCCTAGGGAAATATGACCTCACCAGTTTGCTTCCATATGAACTTACCACAAATTTCAAAAATTTTTCTTATATTTGTCTATTACATAAATTTATTAGCCGATCAGGCGCCAATTAACTCATTCTCGTCATCATCAGATATGTACGAGACATAGTTCACGGAATAAAATACTGGTCACCTCCTGAAAAGAGAACACTATTCTCTTTGAAGCGCTATAGATGGTGTAGATGTGGTAACAGGCGGTCATGTGGTCATTTATTGATGACGTAAGTCATGGCTGTGAAGTAGTGTGTATGTGCCTGCACAGTAAGATGGGCCGACGTGGAGATATGACACAATGGCAGACAGGAGCTCTGATGTTTGGACGTTCTCATGACCACACAGTGAAAAAAGTTGCCCGATTTGTTGACGTGTCAACTCGGGCTGTCTAATGTACCTACAAGGTATGGTTTACCAGTCGTAATTTTGTAACGCGGCATAAGAACAGTGGCTCTGAGAGATCCTAACCGGCAAGCACCAGAGACGAAAGTCAAGGAAAAATGGTTTCAAAGCAGACTGGAATTGCTTCTGAAAGTGACTGCAGGTTCATCCTAAGCAGTTTCCGAGTGAAAACTAAGAAGGGAATTTCGTACAATGGACATTTGGAGTCACGTACCTCGCAACAGGTCATTGTTCACAACGGCATACAAAGCTGCACGGCTTCGATGGACAAAAACACAAACTGGGCAACTGGACGAAAGACAAGGAAAAATGGTTTCAAAGCAGACTGGAATTGCTTCTGAAAGTGACTGCAGGTTCATCCTAAGCAGTTTCCGAGTGAAAACTAAGAAGCGAATTTCGTACAATGGACATTTGGAGTCACGTACCTCGCAACAGGTCATTGTTCACAACGGCATAGAAAGCTGCACGGCTTCGATGGACATAAACACAAACTGGGCAACTGCTCACAGGAGGCATGTAGTATGGTCCGATGAATCATGATTTTGCCTTTTTAAAATGATGCACGTCGTCAGTTGGACCGAGAGTACAATAATCGTTTAACATGTCGAGGGTGGAGGGTGGTTCTGCCATGTTTTGCGGATGTTTCTCGTATCATAATGTATATCGACTCCTTCGGGTTACCTTGAACATAAACTAGGTTTTTATATCAAGATTATCAGAGACCAAGCGTCGCCCTTCCTCCTAGGTCTCTATGGTGAACGTTCACGTCTTCCAAGAGGACAATAATCTTGCTCACCGAGCTGCATATGTTCGTTCCTGATATGACGAACAGTCGGGCACACAAATTCACCTGGGATTACCTGCAAAAATAATCCGATCATAATACCATCGAAAACGTCTCGGAGCGTTTGGAACAGCGTGTGGAACAATTTGGCAGCTGTGTGTGATCTGTCATGAGTGAGCGGCTGCAGCTGTATATGGCATAACCGAAAAAGCTTCAGCATTTTCTTTCTCGCCGCATGGGCCATTAACATTTTGTCCGGTGCGCTTCCGTAACACTACAGTTTCGATGTTATCTACGTGAAATCAACGTATTCCTTGTTACGTCTGAACAGCACCAGGTGTCAAGGCGAACATAAATGTAATGCAGAAACTGCAGTGCTGATAGAACAATGTGATGCTGGCAGCGAGTCCCTCGGACCTCCATGCTATCGAATGCTCTGTGTAGAAGGCGAGCGTGTTTCGTGCCGCGAGTGCTAGGATCTGCCGCAACTATCAGTCGTGCAACTTATGCCTTCAGCAGCGAACGGTGACAGACCAGCAACGATAGAGTTTCGGGGAACTTGGTCCGGGTTGTGCGGAGTCTCACTGTGTTACCGTTGGCGCCCCTGCAGAACAAGGAGCGTGTAGGAGGGCTCTGTCGAGTCGGCCCACTGAGGGCGAAGTCCTAACCAGCCGCGCTGTGTACGCGAACTGTTGCCGCTTAGGCACCGCGAGAGACAATCAACCCAAGTAATTCTGCGTCGAAAGCACAAAGGGGGCGTTAGCCTTCATACCGATAAGCGGGTAACGGGATGGTACTGGGCTTACAATGCCTCTTATTTATTTAACTAGTCGACATCAGAGGTTTTCGTCATCTCAGTTACACACGGAGGACACCTAATATGTAACCTTTAATTGAAATAATTGTTGAGTATTTTAAGATAATTCTAATCTGCTTTCACACGAACAAATAGTGCTCGGGGCCTCGTGAAAACCAGACCACGCTACTCACTAAGAGATATCCGTTGAGGTGGGAAAAAGTGATGGGACAGTGATATGGACGTATGCAGATGATTGTGGTATTCCGTTCGCAAGGTATAAAAGGGCAGTGCTTTGGCGGAGCTGACGTTTGTACTCAGGTGATTCCTGTGAAAATGTTTCCGTCGTGATTACGGCCGCACGATGTGAATTAAAAGACTTTGAACGCGGAATGGTAGTTGGAGCTAGACGCATGGGACATTAAATTTCAGAAGTCGTTACGGAATTCAATATTCCGAGATCCTTAGTGTCCAGAATGTATCGAGAATACCAGGTTTCAGGCATCACCACTCAGCATGGACAATGCTGTGGCCGACGGCATCAACTTAACGACATAGGGCAGCGGTGTTTAGAGTTTTCAGTGCTAACAGACAAGCAACGCTGCGTGAAATGAATGTGGGACGTAAGACGAACGTGTTCGTTAGGACACTGCGGCGAAATTTGTCGTTAATGGGCATTGGCAGCAGAAGACCGATACCAGTGCCTTTGCAAACAGCACGGTATCACTTGCAGTGTCTCGCTTGGTCTGCTCATGACCATATAGGTTGGACCGCAGCGACTGCTTTTTAGTCGCACAGTCGCACCTTACTTTGATTATGCCATTCACTTTGACTGCCTATTAGGGATGTTAATTGATAATCACCGATGAGTTGCTAAATTTCTTCAGCATCTTTCTGAGGTTGTTAGTCTCGTAGGAAGTTGTTAAGTCGAGAAAGTCATCTCCTTTTATCCAACTCCAGTGACTGGCAAATAGCGCTCGCGAAAACCATGCGGCCCTTCGGCCCTCGGGTGTGACACTTCCAAAAAATACCAAGTTTTGACGTTCAAGTACAGCTCTTGATCATAGCAAATTTAAAGAAGTTTTAGTTGAAATGGAGAGTTTGCACGAAGATCTTCTGCCGCATAGCAAGATACGTTAGTTTTCAAGGAGTATTGTTTTTAAAACGTTTTGCTTCCTAATTACCTGAAATTATAGCATTCCACTTTTGATCGTTTTCACTAACCAGAACTAACAACGATCAAGGAATCTAAAGATTCGTGGTAGACGTTGCATATCATCGAAATTCGCTTACTCGTAAACTAATGGTGAAAGGAAACACAATTCATACAATGTTAGAGGATGTTATTTCATTAGAAATCAAATGATATGTTTTTGGTTTAGATTTCGAAACGGAAATTTTGATTCACTGACGAAGCCGGTTGAAACACTACGAAGACAGTAATTCTGATCTTGACATCTCCTATTTCAAAACAAAGCTTTTAAATATGAAACAAGCTTTTCTCGACAGGTTTCACGAATTTAGAAATGGCCATGTTACGCATTGCTACGAAACCTCTTTATGCTACTGCAACAGAATTAAATTTTTCTCCATTTCATACTGACATTAGCAACTTTGAAATGAAATCGGTCGATTTATATTTTTTTTTTTTAAACAAAGAACTATGAGGCCCGAAATTTGAAAACTTTGTGCTGATATAGATATAGTGGAGAAAACCAAACGTGAGCTTAGTTCACAGCACAAGTGATCCTCTTTGAAAGAGCTGGGAAAGGAAGGTACGTTTTTAATGCGTGAAATAACGTTGCTGACTCATATAATCATCTGAAAAAAATGAGTTTGCCACCTTTTCCTTATTCGGATCTACATAGTAATGAGAACAACCATTTTCAAGCATAAACCTTATCAACAGTAAACTAAGAAGTCGTCTTAGGGAACATGGTATCATGCTTAAATTTTAAAACAACAACGTAGAGATTTGACTTAACAGGGTTTCCAAGGCGATTCAAGGCCATTATTCACATTATCGTTTGTCAGTCACTGGCATAATTTAATTTTATGGATACTTTACAGTTCAATTGTATAAATAACTATTACTGCAGTGAAGTATGATATGAAGCTGCTTTCACCGTACCTACAGTTTAACAAAGACTTAAAGCTTTACCTTAACTTTATTAAGTTAAATTTAGAGGGCGTTGTGGAGTGAAAGAAGATGTAGTGTCGAGTATTGAGAAAACTGTGTTGAGATGGTTTGGACATATAGAGAGGGCAAACGAAAGGAGACAGGTAAAACAAGTATACAAGACCAGTGTGGATGGGATAGTTGGAAGAAGTCGATCTCAGTGAACGTGCATCAGGCAGACTGAAGACGTTTTTAGCAAAGTCAAGCTTAGTAATACGCTAATTACGTTAATAACTACCGATACAATTTAAGTTTAAATTTTTTTTCTTTCGAAACAAATTTAAATCGTTGTACTATTGATATTTGGTCGACTGACTAATTGATTTGCAAACCAGTGTTGTACTCTGTTCAAAACCATTCAAAGAGTGTTGACTGAGGTTCAGTATATGACTGCAGCACGATTTTCCAGTTCGAAAACCAGTTTGATGAGAAATGAATTTGCCTTTGATTATGTTGTGTATACTAAAGATATACCAATGATTGTGTTAGCTATTGAGGACGGGTGGAAAAGATACAAAACACAGATTAAATTTTATGAACGTATCAAAAACCTTTTTTTCCACAAGAAAAAAAATTTCTTCAAGAAAATGTTGTTCAGCTGTCGGGGGCACATTAACTAGCGTGATTGCCTATCTTGTAACTTTCTTGTGATAGAACCGTATCTTTTTCTATTCTGTAATTCACTTTCTCTACTCAAGAGATGTCCAAAAACTTAACACAGTGTACCGTTTACGTAAACATTATGTTTTTAAAAGCTTAACACAATATTCACCCAGGTACTTGGGGTAATGTAACTCGTCCAATTGATACAATTGAGAGTAAGCAAGTGGAAACCCAAGGAAATGCACACCGGTCTTTCAGTCAACCGTCTTTAGCTGAAGGTTTGAGTGAATACAGCGTACATCAACGAAGAGAAGGAAAAACGTTACTCTTCTATGGAGAATGTTAGCAGAGCAGTAATTGCAATAAGGTTTCCTTATTTATAGCACGGTGCAGTATCACTGACGTACGTTTTAACAATATGTTGTGTAGGATAAAGGCAGTCCTTCATTAAAAACTGCACCATGATTACCTTCCTCTTATTGTGACTGAAGTTAGGCGTAATGTTATTCAGGCAGAGGCACTATACAGACGGCGACATCCTGATATGAATCCACCTTACCAACGGATGTTTCCTCGGCTCTTTATGACGCTTCGGGAAATTGTAAGTTTCAACCCATGGCAGCGAAATGTTCTCAAACTCTCACGCTTGAAGCCGCCGAAGCCAGTGTCATTGCTTCTGTCGCAGTGCATCCACACGTGAGCACGCAGCAGTTTGAACAGGAGGTTGCCATTCCTAAAACCAGTGTATACTGATGTGATAAAAGTCATCGTTGGAAGTGCCCTGCAGAAATGTTTTCACTATAGAGGCACTATAGTCGTCCATAATTGTCAAAATGCTGCCGATGTAGGATTTTGGGCACGAACTGATCCCTCTGTTATGTCCCTAAATGTTTGATGGCATCCACGCTGGGTGATCTGGGACGCCAAATCAGTCAATCAAATTGTCCAGAATGTTCTTCAAACCAATTGAGAACAGTGATTGTGGCCCGGTAACATGGCGCACTTCCATTCATAAGTATTCCACCATTGTTTCAGAACATGGAGTCCATTGCTGTGAATGGTCTCCAAGTAGCCGAACATAACCATTTTCAGTCAATAATCGGATCACTTGGACTAGAGGACTCAGTCCATTTAGTGTGAGCAAAGCCCACACAATTATGGAGAAGCCCCACCCTCCCGGCTTCCACAGTGCCTTGTTGGCAATTTGGGTCCATGGCTTTGTGGGGTTTGCGCCACACTCGAACCCCTATCATCAGTTCTTACCAACTGAAATCGGGGACCATCTGACCAGGCCACGGTTCCCCAGTTGTCTAGGGCCCAACCGATATTGTCACGCGCCCAGGAGAGGCGCTGCAGGCGATGTCGTGCTGTCAGCAAACGCACTCACGTCGGTCATCTGCTGCCGCAGCCCATTAACGTCAACTTCCGCAGCACCGTCCTAACGGAAGCATTCGTTGTACGTCCCACATAGATTCCTGCGGTTACTTCCCGGCATGTTGCCTGTTGGTTAGCACTGACAACTCTGCGCAAACTCCGCCCCTCTAGGTCGTTAAGTGAAGGTCAACGGCCACTGTGATGTCCGAGGTGAGAGGTATTCTCATGGCTGAAATTTGGTATTCTCAGCACACTCTTGACACTGTGTATCTTGGAATACTGAAATGGAATGTACAATGCATCTAGCTCCCACAGCCATTCCGCAAAATCTGTTAATTCCCTTCGTGCGCCCGTAACCACTACGAAGTCCTTTTCACGTGTATCGTATTAGTAAAAATGACAGCCCTGCCACTGCATTACCCTTATATACCCAGTGAACGCGATTCTACCGCCATCTGTGTACAGGGTGAGTCACTGACTATTACCACCTACAATAACTCCGAAAGTTTGATAGGAGCTGAAAAGTTTGTGGCACAAAAGCCGCATGGGCCAACGGGGGCTGTAATATGACGTTTTTTTGTTGCTTTGCGGGATCGCTTCAGAGATATGAATGTCATCTTTGTTTCTTTTTAAATGTGATGCTACGCTTTGGTGCTTGTTTTCTGATAGCGGCTATCGAGACTAATCCAATGATGTGTAACAGGAAGGTCTTTGAAGGTCACAAAGGTGTCATGAACGTCCATTTACAGAAGGTGTTCGAAGTGATGACCATTGGTATCAATGCAGTGATACAATCTTCTTATCATGGATTGACTGGTATTCCTTATCACATCTGCACTTATCGAAGTACATGCTCTGACAATTCTCTCTCGCATATCTTCACGTCTAATAGGAACGTGTTTATAAATAATGTCTCTTAAAAATACAAGAAAAAAATCCTAGAGGCGTCAAGTCTGGCGATCAACCGGCGCGACACTTCTTCTCCGCGTCCAGTCCAGCGATTTGGGAATTGTCTCTGCAACTCGTTTCTAGCCATCAGCCAAAAATGTGCTGGACACCCATCGTGTTGATACCACATTCTTTTCCTTGATCCTGAAGGTACTGCTTCCAATAACAGACCTAATGTTTCTTGCAGGAAACCATTAAGATTTCCTGCGATGAAATCGGATCCTGTAATTCTGTCCTCCAGAATCCCACACCATACATTCTCCGACCACGGTTTTTTGTGTACAACTTACCGTAACCGACATGGATTTTCAGTTGCCCAATAATGCATGTAATCCACGTTAACATTTCCGTGGTTCGTGAATGTATCCTCGTCGGTAAATAAAATCAAATTAATAAATGTTGAGTCCATCGGCAGAATTCAGTGCGACGCATTCAATCCGTACCAATTAATTCTTGGTGGAGACAGATATGGTACGGATGATATTTATGGCGATGCAGAACACGAACAACACTACTCTGGCTCATGCCAGATTCCCTTGCTATTTGACGCAAACTAACACAAGGATCTCGAACCACAATGGCAAGAGTACCGATTTCCGTTTCCTCGTTAGCAACTTTCCTTTGCCGAATATGTTTCCGATGCGTTAAAGATCCAGTTGTTCTCAATCTATCATACACATATTTAAATGTACGACGGGTAGCGTAAGTACGTTGAGGATATCTTTCAGCGTCTAAGTCTCTAGCTCTCACTGAATTTCGTTGGCATCCTCCGTAAATGAGAAGCATATCGACTCGTTCTTGGAAGGAATACATCATTCACATTCGCTTGATTCAACTATACTAGTCTTACCGTTCCTATTAGTGTTGTATTGCGAAACCGTCGAACGGTGTTTACATATGAATGGCACGTATGATGGATACGCCGTATTTGTCGAATATTTACTGTTTGCACAATATACGAGAGAGAATTGTCAGAGCATGTGCTTCGATAAGTGCCGGAGTGATAAGGAATACCATTCAAGCTATGATAAGAATATTGCAGCGCTACATGGATACCAATAGTCATCACTTCGAACACCTTCTGTAAATGGACGTTCATGCCACCATTTTGACGTCCGTGGACCTTCAAACACCTCACTGTTACACATCATTGGATTCGTTTCGATAGCTACTATCAGAAAATAAGTACCAAAACTGCAGCATCCCATTTAAAAAAACAAAGTTGACCTTCATATCTCTGACGCGACCCCACCTAGCAACAAAAAACCAACGTCATATTATGGCCCCCGTTGTCCCATGCAACATCTGTCCCACAAATTTTTCAGCTCCTATCATACACTTGGAGTCATTCTAGGTGGCAATTGTTAGTGACTCACCCTGTATGTGCATATCGGTATCCTATGACCTTTGTCGCCTCAGTGAATGTCACATTCGAACGCGTCCGAGTTCCATCCTTATCGAGTATCCATACACCAATAATTGTATGGATATAGTTCACAGAATCGTATACAGTTCTGTCGGTGGGTACAGTAGTGAATCCTTGGCAACCAGAATGTCTTTTCTGAATTTATTTTTACTGGTAGATGTTTCTTCTCAAACAAGGGACACGTAAATACAAAGAAAATGCATTACTGGTCCAGCAAAAACCCACGTTGGCTTAGAAAACTGGAACATCAGCGTCAATGAAAAGTTAATAATAAGTGTGTGATGTTTGGTACTACAATTATTGGCACTTAATTCAACAGTAATAACTTCAGCTACAGGGCATATACCAACTCTCTCACACGAAATCCTGCTCGGCTTCTGGATGAAGTGCAGCTAAGAGCTTGAGCACTTATGTCGTTCCAACAGTTAAAATTTAAAACAGTATTGATCGCAATTTTTTTTTATTGGAGTGAGTGACCGGTTTCGACTCTTTATAGAGTCATCTTCAGACTCTGTAAAGATATATTGCCAAAGTAGTGTAGACGTTATAATAAACATATAATATATATATATACATAACATATAAAAAATAAGATAAATAGTAATAAATTATTCCCAGAGCGGTGGATAGACAATGCCAGACGAGTTCCGTCGTCCCTCGACGAACGTGTAACTGCTAATGGAAATATTCACGTGACACAGTCATGACCTTCTCACACATTACTCTAACAAAAATTTGGATACCAGAACAGTTTCCCAAACATTGGACCATGGCCATGATCCACCCACTACACAAGAGGGAGATAAGAGCAGTCTGGACAACTACAGAGGTCTCCCTGTCTTAGACTGCACATAAAAGATTTTATCCAAGATCCTAAACTGAAGAAACCATGAATATAATACTTCCAGACTTCAAGAAGGTCTCGATATGACCTGATTAGTAAAAATTGTAAGGAATATAGGAATCCATCAAAAACTAATTAAACAAACAGAACTTACTCTAATCAACACCAAACCAGTAGTGAAGTTTAGAGCAGAAATTTCTGAACCATTCTTCATAAAAACCGGCTAAGACAAGGTGTTTGTCTATCACCATTACTGCTCAACTGTGGCCTTACAATACCACTTTAAAAA
Organism: Schistocerca americana; assembly: GCF_021461395.2. NCBI lineage: Eukaryota > Metazoa > Arthropoda > Insecta > Orthoptera > Acrididae > Schistocerca > Schistocerca americana. The sequence goes on along the minus strand of NC_060125.1, from coordinate 213,055,958 downwards.
AAATATAGATTATGCTAACAGACGTAGCACTTGGCAAACAAATTAAGATAGAAGAAGAGGAAATCAAAACTGTTGATAAATTTAGATGAAATCATAACATGCATTCTAAAAGACAAACCAGCTTGACAAAACAGAATAAAACCTTAAGGGAAATTGCACTACGAGAAAATATAAGACAATGTACCTATATACACAGCTACAAAATTAAAACATTATAAAACAGTTACATAATGAGAAATAACATGCCCAGCTGAAAACATTTTCAAAACAACTAATACAGCGGAAACTGACGAAATACTAGTCAGTAAGAAGAATAATTAGGACATACAGGAATAAACGGTATCAGGTAAATGGATATTGTGGAATAACTTCAAATGAAACACTATCCAAGAAAATAGAAGCAGTAGTAAGCATGACGAGGAAGAAACGCATCTTATTTCTTGGACATCCGATAAGAACAACACAAAACAAAATAGTAGAAAAATTTTGGAATAGTATGAGAAATGGATGACAAAAATTAAGGAAGAAGTATTGGGCAGATGGAAGAGCAAAACACCCTTCACATCATATAAAATTATAATAATCCTTGAGAACCACTATAAGAACTGATTTTTGAATCATTGTTGAACTGAATGGTATTATTGAATAACAACAATTTATATAAGCCTTTGTATAGCTGACTACAGTTGTCCAATGAAGGCCATAACACAAACAATAACAATAAATAACACAGAGTTACTTATCCTCAACTGGAGATGTCGATACTCACTGATATAGTACGTTGCTTATTGCGTTATTGACTTGATTGCATTACAACACTTAGGGCATGCAGGTGAAATGGCACAAGTGGCACATCATTTTGTACACGTGCAGACATCCTATTAATATGTTGATGGCTGAGGGTAGGATGACTGGCAGTGTGTACCACAGTCAGCAGAGCACATTAGCGCTGTAGCCACACCGCATCGTGTACAGACCAGTGTGTGCTGGCAGGGCGCCTAGGCCGCCAGACGGCTAGTCAACAAGCAGAGCCCGCGCTAGGCAAACTATGAAGCCGGCCAGCGTAGCCGTGCTGTTTACACGGCGCCACCTCGCCTAGAGAACACAGCCTCGCACCTCTCCTGTGACGTGACCCACTATCATCCAGGCGACGCCACTTGATGTCCCGTAGAGAGTCGGAGGTGTACACCGCTTACAAATACTGTGACTGAGCACGTCTGAAACAGGTGGAGCAGTTTAAGCCACAGCTGGAGAGGTCTCGGTGTCGTGTCGTGCCTTTGATCGTCCCCAGATTTGGTAATGTCTGTTGATACTAGCTCCACATGGTTCTTGCTGCTGAAAACAGTTACAAGGGATAGTCACAAAGCTAAATACACTCTAGGACGAAAATAAATACGCACCAAGAAGGAATTATCCGAATGGGATAGATACTGATAGAAGTGATGAGCATGTACAGAAAAAAAATAACTACAACTACAGAAAATTTGGATGATTTATTCAAGGAATGACCTTCACAAACTGCGCAAGTCAATAATGCATTGCTCCACTTCTCGCCCTTACGCAGGCGCTTATTCGACTTCGCATTTAGTCCAATTGACGACTTAGATCGTCGTAACACCGATTTGGTTGGAGAGCCCTGTTAATATTGCGGCAAACGTACTGAGTTGTGGAGAGATCCGGCGATCTTGCTGGACAAGGAAGGGAAGAACGAAGACAAGAGCGTCGATGGGCGTTATCTTACTGAAACATAAGCCCAGGACAGCTTTCCATGGAGGGCAGCAAAACGGGTCGTAGAATATCGTCATTGTACCGCTATAGTTTAAGAGTGCCGAGGATGACAACAAAAGGGATCCTGTTATGAAAAGTAATGGCACCAGAGCATCAATACTGGTTATCAGCTCGTATAGAGGGTGACAGTCAGACTAGCATCTCACTGCTCTCTAGGGTGTCTGCAGCCACTCCTTCGCTAGTCATCAGCGGCTCACTTCGAAGCAGGACTAATGAGTCTTAGTCAAGGTACTACATCAGCAAAAGTTAAATTGGCTCAGCCCATTGATAAAACGCAGTACAGAGCTATAATTCGTTCGTGGCGTTCGGAGGGAAACAAAACTGTACAATCCAGGGTGAATTGTCGTGTAAGTATACGGCAACAATGCAGCATCCTACGACAAAAGTGGTTAGGTGGCGCAGACGATTACGGTGTATTCTGAATGACGAACGAGGTAGCAGATCGTGTCTCTACTAAACTGGTGTTGGAAGTCCAACATATCAAAGTCTACATGTCAGTGTAGTGTGTAAAACAGTCCCGAATCAGTTTTAAACATTTTGTGCATGACAGAGGTCGCCGCCCGCTGAGTTCAGCGGCTACTGACACAGGTACCAAACGTCCACAGAACTACCGCAACAGCGGTACTGTAGCAGCTGTTTCAGGCCAATCCAGGTGACTTCTTTAGCCGCGTAATTACAGTATGTTAGTGTTGTAAACACAACTATCCCAATACAAGGAGCAAAGCAAGCATTGGAAACACAAGGTTTCACCGCTGCTAGAAGGGATGAAGACCCAACCAACAATGCAACCGCCACAGTGATGTTTCTATGGAGCAGGCAGTCACAGGACCATATTACCGAAATCCTATGACGAGTTTACGGAAGACCGTCTAGCGTCAGGTGAAGCTGTAAAAGACGGTGTGTCTGCACCACGACAACGCGCCAGCTCATTCTGAGTAGCGCAGCGTCACACGTGCTGCTTTTTTATATTATCAAGTTTTACCTCGCCACCCTTAACATCCAATCAACGACGAGGCTATTGCAGACGGAAGAGAAGGTCGGACTGCATTTAATTTAAAAATAATGATCTTGTTTCGTCTCAATGTGTGCACGTTGTTTTCAAGCTGACTCAAAATTTGTACTTTTATACATTATTCTAAAGCATGAAAAGAGATTGAAATCTTCATTTGCTACCGACTTGGGAACTCTGTTTCTTTCTGTAACGGGTTTTTCATTTGTGTATAGTCTTTTGAAGGAAAATTCTTTTACCTTTGACACATTGCTTTACTTAACAATCTTCACAATTATTTACACACTTTCAAAAAGAAAAAAAAAAGACTTCGACATCCATTCAGCTGATTTATGCCTCACAACTGCTCTAGCATCTGAAGGTTGGCTACTGCACCTAAGATGTGTAGATGGGTTTGCTTGTCCTGAGGCACCGGCACCAGCTGAATGGATGTGAAGGTATCTGACAGGTACATTTTTAACGAGCCCAACAGACGTGCATGAGTGGCAGTGAGGAACTAGGACGTCTTAGAGGGATCCTTCGCCGTTTTATCCACGAACAAGTCAGTTTTGCACCCCTCGATTACCCCTTTCCAAGAGGGCACGAACCCGGAGAGCAGAAAAAGCGTAAACACTGTTTGCTACTTCGGATCAAGTTAGAATGGTTTTGAACGATCTCTAGTGGTTCTAGCCTACTTACCAGAGCAAAAATTACGGTTGCAGTATATTCCAAAGGGAGCAGATCACGTTCAATGGGATTACAAAATCAAATGGCTCTGAGCACTATGGGACTTAAACTCTGAGGTCATCAGTCCCCTATAACTTACAACGACTTAAACGTAACCAACCTAAGGACATCACACACATCCATGCCCGAGGCAGGATTTGAACCTGCGACCGTAGCGGTCGTGCGGTTCCAGACTGTAGCGCGCAGATCCGTTCGGCCACTACGGCCGGCCATGTGATTAAAGCCTCACTGTGCCCTTAGAGTACGGTTGAATCATGTGGGGGGTTTCTGAAACAGAAATTTTATCTACAACATGAAATTATTATCCACGACTATATAGAGAAGCCATTGAAATTTACAAGCATCAGGATAATTTTAATAGGAAACAGGAGGCAATGAAACTTTGCGACATATGGACGGAAGCTGTCCAGAATCTGTAGACAATTTTATCTTTGACAGGACAACAGTCGATAGTCAAGTTTTATCTTTGACGAGGATTATCTCTGCTCATCGCGTGCTACTTCGACCAAGCCCCTTTTCTACAGTATATATGTCGCTCTCGGACGTCCGATCGGTCAGTCGTCAAGACTCAGCGGAGGAACGCCTCTGAGAATGTCCAGCGCAGTCCTGGACGAAACTTGGGCCACGACCTCGCAACCCGAAAGCCTTACCAGCAGCGATGTCAGCACTGCCGAACGTTGTCAAGAATATCGTCCTGTTGCTTATCGCCTTGCGAGCCGTCGTTTTCGACTGCGAAATGTGTGGGAATCAACGCCCCAAAGAAATGAGTAGTTTCACTAACTCATGCTATGCCACCTGCCGAGGACTTTTCGTGACGATTCGGAGCAGCGATATGTCTTAAATGTTTTCCTCGGCGACCCATAAGAAAAAACGCGTAATTTCAACACTGGGTGTCGCCGTTCTCACCTTCATAGCAGAGGTATGAAAAGAAGGGTGAAATGTGGGTAAGAAGGGAATGGCGCTGGGCAGAATATTGGTGAAATTTGGTGGTGGCTTGTTTCCCCATGTGTCGACACTTCTGAAATTTGAAGCGCTGTCGAGGTCGAGGGTGCCGTCGCAGGGTGTCACGTTTATGCAACGATAAAAAGAAAGGTTGCAGGTACCTTTGAGGTAAATATAAAATTTATGCGTCACAATGGAAGTCAATTACGGGCTTCAGAGAATAGATTTTCTTTACTCTATGTTTACATGTTCACTATCTGTTCAAATTTATCCGTACGCTTATTACTGGACATTAATATAGACTGTGTCCATCATTCGCCTTGAACTCTGCTGTGCACACTGTCAGTGGGGTGTCTGAATGTCTTTGAAGGAATGGTAGCCAATTATTCATCCTCAAGGTTCGAAATCGGAGACGCGGGGGCCTGAAGCGAAGTCGACGTTCTGAGTCATCTCAAAGATATTGCATTGGGCTCAGGTCGGGTCTGTGGTTAGACAACTATATTTCAGGAATGTCTACATCCCATTGCCTCAAGACGCTGCTTTATGGCAGGGTGCAATGCCTTTCTTACACAAATATCGTCTCCGAACAGTTCCTCAAATGTGCGCAATACAAAATGCAGTACAATATTTTCACATCCTTGACCAGTAAACAGTGCTATAAAATATGTTCATATCTTTCAGCTTCATCGTTTTCTTAAGCTCAATAACACCCCCTCACCATAACACTACCTCTCCAGTTCTTCATTGTTGACACTACACATGGTAGGTAACGCTCTGCAGGAATTCACCAAACCCAGACCCTTCCATCGGATTATCTTAAGTTGTAGTGTGATTCATCATCCCATATCACTCGTTTCCAGTCGTCTACTGCCAAGTGGTGTCGCTCTTTACATTTCGAGCGTCGCTCAGCAATCGTTACAAAAATGGTTGGCTTATGAGGCGCTGCTGGACCTCTGTGCCCTATTGTTTTTAACTCTCTAAGCGCAATAATTTTGCTACCCATACTGTTGGTACCTTTCTGCAACTGACAAGTGATTCTTTTGCTGATTTCAGGCGATCTTTTACGGCCACCCTTGGCAGCGTTCGACGGTTTGTTTCCTTCTGTACATGAATTCTACTTGGTCATGGTTTACCTGTGGTAACAAACATGAAAATAATGAAATGAAAAGTTGAATTTGTAGCACTAGTCTTAGATAATATTGCCGGCCGGTGTGGCCGAATGATTCTAGGCGCTTCAGTCTGGAACCGCGCGACCGCTACGGTCGCAGGTTCGAATCCTTCTTCGGGCATGGATGTGTGTGATGTCCTTAGGTTAGTTAGGTTTAAGTAGTTCTAAGTTCTAGGGGATTGATGACCTCAGATGTTAAGTCCCATAGTGCTCAGAGCCATTTGAACCATTTTTTTTTTAGATAATATTGGTGTTCAAGAACACAATCTTGGTGACAATATGTGCTGAAAATGTATTGTCCTACTTGTTCAGTACGAGCCCTGTCCTTGCTAATATTCGTTCTACTTAAGCGGAACTTCTTTGCTTACAGGAGCGGACTTTGATATCTACATTATTTATGGCATTAGTGTGACAAAAGTCATGGGACAGCGATATGCAAATATACAGATGGGAGTAGTATCGCGTCCACAAAATACAAAAAGGCACTGCATTGGAGAAGCTGCCATTTGTACCCAGGTGATTCATGTGAAAAGATTTCCGAGGTTATTATTGATGCACGAAGGGAATTAACGGACTTTGAACTCGTAATGATAGTTGGAGCTAGATGCATGGGACATTCCATTTTGGAAATCGTTGGGGAATTCAATATTCCGACATTCAAAAGTCAAATGCGTGCCGTGAGTTCCGCATTTCATGAATTACTTCTCACCGTGGACAACGCAGTGTCCGATGGCTTTCACTTAACGAGCGATAATAGCGGCGTTTGCGAAGAGTTCTCAGTGCTATCAGACAAGCAACACTGCGTGAAATAACCACAGAAATCGCTTTGGGACGTACGGCGAACGTATCCGTTAGGGCGGTACGGAGAAATATGGCGTTAATGGTTTATGACAGGAGATGACTGACACGAGTACGTTTTCTAACAGCACGGCATCCCCCGGAGCGCCTCTCCTTGTCTCGTGACCATATAGGTTGGACCTTAGACCACTCGAAAACCGTGGCCCGGTCAGGTAAGTCCAGATTTCGTTTGGTAAGAGCCTATGGTAAGGTTCGAGTGTGGCGCAGACCCCACGAAGCCATGGACCCAAGCTGTCAACAATGAATTGTGAAAGCTGGTGATGGCTCCATAATGGTAGGGCTAGGTTTACATGGAGCGGACTGCGTCCTCTGGTCCAAATGAGCCGATCATTGACCAGAAATGGTTGTGTTCGTCTCCTTATTTCCAAACAACGATGGAATTTTTACGGGTGACAATGCGCCATGTCAACGGGCCAAAATCATTGGCAATTTGTTTTAAGAACATTCTGGGCAATTCGAGCGAATAACTTCTCCACCCAGATCGCTCGACATGAATCCAATCGAACCTTAATAGGACATAATCAATAGGTCAGTTCGTGAACAAAATCCTGCTCAGGCAACACTTCCGCAATTATGGACGGATATAGAGGAAGCATGGCTCATTATTTCTGTGGTGCCTTCTAACGACTAGTTGAGCTCATGACACGTCAAGTTGCTACATTACACCGCACAAAGAAACGTCCGATACGATATTAGGAGGTAGCCAATGACTTTTGACATCTCAGTATACAGTGCTGTAGAGGACCAACAGGAATTCCTTGTAATGATACACACGAGAAGGTAATAGATAATGATGAGGTCCCATACTCCGAGGAGCGTAGGGAACGATGCAGGAGACCCGCACTGCCGACTAGGCAAGATCGCAGCGGAGGTGGTTTGTTGTTGCCTCCCTCCGACCGTAATGGGGATGAATGATGATGACATCACAACAACAACCGGTCATTTCAAGGCCGGGAAAATACCTGGCCCCGCTGGGAATCGAACCCGGGACCCCACGCGCGAGAAGCGAGAACGCTACCGCTAGACCACGAGCTGCGGACGGTAGATTATAACGTTTCATATAAAGTAAAAATGGCATGCCAAGACTGTAAAATTTTTACTAGACAGTAATAGTCCTGCGAGTATATGAGAGAAAATGAAATCAGAACAGCATCGCTATTTTCCAATAATTGTTGTTACATAAGTTGTACGTTCTGAAAATAACATAAATTGTTTTGTTGAAGTTCCGACGGGTGGTGGCGCTATACATAGCCTTGAAAGTGTCTTCTTTAATGGTTGTGCTTTTCAGTCAAAAGCTGTAATTGAGTTTCTTTTGGCGAGAAATCAGAGCATCTCATGTATCTACAGACGCTTGCAGAGTGTCTGCGGAGACTTTGCAGTGATCAAAAGCACGGTGAGTCGTTTGGCAAGGTGTCTGTCATCATCGCAACAAAGTCACGCAAACCTGTCCCATCTGCCGCGTGCTGGCCTGCCACGCACAGCTGTGATTCACGGAATTTTGGAACGTGCGGACACTCTCATTGGAGCTAATCGACGTATCCCAATCAAATACCTTGCTGAACAACTGGACGTCTCTACTGGTAGCGCTGAAACACTCGTCCACTACTTGTGGTACTCATAACTGTGCCCCCCCCCCCCCCCCCTTGGATTGGTCGCTGCATAACACATGACCGTAAAGAGCAATGGAGTACCATCAGTGCCGAATTACTTGAACAATAGGAGGCCGATCGTGTCGATTTTTTATCGAAAATCACAGGAGGTGAAAAATAGGTTCATAACTTGGAGCCGGAAACAAAATGGCAAATCATGAAATGGCGCCACAGAATCTTCCACACCCTCATCCAGTCAAGTCATGGCGACGGTCTTCAGGGAGTCCGTCCTCACTCACGGAGCAACGATCAACTCTGACATGTATTGTACTGCCCTCAGGGAATTGAAAAAACGACTTTAGTGAGTTAGTCACCCAGAAATGGAAAAGAACTTCTCCATGATAACGCAAGGCCTCAAAGAAGTCTGCGCACCCGATAGGAACTCACAAAACTTCATTGGACTGTTCTTCCTCATCCACCTTGCAGCCTTGATCTGGCACCCTCCCATTTACATCTGTTTGGGCCAATGAAGGATTCCCTCAGCGGGAAGTAGTACGTCGATGACGGGGAGGTTATCGATGTAGCACGACGTTGATTGTGACGTCGGCCGATAGAGTGGTGGTAGTATGGGGGCATGCCCGCCCGGTTAGCCGATCGGTCTAACGCACGGCTTTCTGGAGCGAGGAGGAGCGTCTGGTCCCCAGCACGAATCCGCCCGGCCGACTTAGGTCCGGTGAGCCGGTCAGTCTGTGGATGGTTTACACGTGGTTTTCCATCTGCCTCGGCGAATGCGGGCTAGTTCCCCTTAATCCGTCTCGCTCGGCGATTGGTGCGCAAACAAGTTCTCCACGTACGCGTACACCACAACATAGGGGTTGCACTCGTCTAGTGTAGACGTACCCGGTGGGGTGGGGGGGGGGGGGGTCCACCGGGGGCCGAACCGCACAATAACCCTGGGTTCGGTGTAGGGCGGTGGAGGTGTGGACTGCGGTAGTCGTCGTTGTGTTGTGGAGCACAGCGGCTGCGGCGGGGACGGAGCTTCTCCTTCGTTTATAGGTCCCCGGTTAACATAACGTAACATGGGGGCATACAAATCCTCCCACTAAGGTAGCGCAAGGACGTCGAAATGAACGGAGATTATTTTTAAAAAATAGGATTTATTGAGCAAAAGCGTAATATGATGTAGTGGAGTGCTGAATAAAACGAACCTACCTTTAGAAAACATGTGGTGAATTAGTTATTGAACGCCCATCGTATCTTAAGTGCAGTTGTCTCATGCAGATGACTTATGAGTCATACTTCTTGTTAAGTACACAGGCTGTTCATAATATCCGACAAAACACTGCTTTTAATAATTGTTGGTGTTAATTGAGCGATTACGTACTAAACGTACACAAAACCACTCTGTAACAGGACACAGCTGTTAAATAACAAAGCGTCACTGAACCCGCGTAGAATGTCAATGAACAAACCTTTGAAAATAATTAATAAGGTCGGGAAATGAATGAGTCTTTAATATTTGCGTAACTGCAATTCCTTTTTACAAATGCGCTTTGTATGTGGCATGATGCAGCGTGTTTCTTCCTGCCTCCTTACCCGACAGTAGTCCGTTCTGCCGCGTAGTCTACCAGGTCACAATGAGATAGAAAATGAGACTTGGCAATAACACGTAATCTAACTGATCGTGCTCATTTTCAGTTACTCAAACTTAGGATCATAACACTGGACAGAGATGAAAAGGAATGCAGGAACACATCATGTAGGCGTGAGGTCTTTTGTTAAAAACAATTGATGCAAACCTCATCGCAATCTGAGCTGTAAATCAATTTCGATTAAGAGCAGGAAGAAGCGTTCACTGTAACACACAGCAGCTGAAGATATCCATTGTCATACGGTGGGTCAGCTGAACGCCCGAGAACGGCAAGCGATTTCGAGCGCAGCTTCGGAAAGCTTCTGGAGTTCTGGCGTAAGAATAAGATGGGCAAGAGCTGAATGTCAGACGCAGTTTGTGGAAGCAGACAGTCCTTAGCATCAAGGATGTGGACCCGTCTCACGCCTTGAAGCTCAGAAATAGAAAAGTAGTCCATCCAAGAGTTACGTTTTCTAAGAATTAGCATGCAGGAGGACTATTTCGAGACAATCTCTTCTGGAGGACCAATGTAGGACACTGCATTACTGAAGCGGCTATAGTTAGTAAAGTGACTTGTCTGATTTCACGAGAGTCGTAAAGTGATGAACGGGAGTGAGAGGCGGTTTTTAAGAGAGAAAGTGTTGGGTTTTGGCTGACGCAGGACCTGTATCAAATGGGAGTTCGACCTCTGTTGTGTAGTAAGCTTTGTATTTGTCCATTTTATGTGGACAAAGTCTGAATATGTAGATTCTCATAGGTAGTGCTTTTAACGGGTGTTGACAAAGTACGTTTTAATGACGACAATATTTGCAGCCTTGGATAAAGGTAGCGCAATGAACAAACCTTATATCACTTAATACGTCATCACCCACCTGCTATTGGTAAATTGGGCGATGTTGATTATCTGATGAAAGTCATTGGATACCTGCTAATATCGTGTGGGACCTCCTATTTGACCTTCATAGTGCATGAACCCTACGTGAAATGGACTCAACATGTCGTTGTAATCTAGTCCCGTAAATTTTCGCTAGGATTCACGTCGGTGGATCTGGCTGGCCAAATCATTCGCTGGAGTGGTCCATTATGAACAACTGTGGCCCAGTGACATGGCGCATTGCCATCCACAAAAATTCCATTGCAGTTTGAGAACATAGTCCACGAACAGCTGCAAATGATCTCCAAGTACCTGAAATAACCGAGGGCCCAGTCCATTTCTCGTAAACACAGCTCACACCATTTTGAAGCCACCACCAGCTGGTACAGTGGCTTGTTGACTAATTGGGTCATCGCATCGAAGGGTCTGGGCCACACTCGAGCCCTACTATCAGCTCTTACCAACTGAAATCGGTACGCATCTGATCAGGCAACGGTTTTCTAGTCTTGTAGAGTCCAACCGTCAGGGCCAAGCGCCCACTAGAGGCGCTGCAGGCTATGTCGTGCTATTGACAACGGCAATCGCGTCGGTCATCTGCTGCCATAGCCCGTTAAAGCCAGATTTCGCAGCACTGCCCTAACGGATACGTTTGTCCTACATCCCACATTGATGTATGCAATTATTTCACGCAGTGTTAGTCGTCCACTAACACTGACAACTTCATGGGAGCGCCGCTGCTACCGGGCATTAAGTGAAGGCCGTCAGCTACTGCGCCGCAGAGAGAGGTAATGCCTAAAAATTTGGTACTCTCATCACGCTCTTGATGCTGTGGATCTCGGCATATTGAATTCCCTAACGGTAACGATTTACGAAATGAAATGTCCCACACATTTAGTTCCAACTTCCACCCCGCGTTCGAGGTCTGGTAACTCAGGTCGTGCGGCCATGATAACGTCGGAAACACATGAATCACCTGAATAAAAAGGACAACTCCATCAATGGTATGCCGTGCGTGGCTCGTGTTCGTGCCATTTCTTATTTAACATCTTGTTTTTGCCATACTGCCACCTCGTTATGTTAGTTTCAATTACTGGTGTCACTGAGTTGCTGCTTTGCCTGCCCGTGAGCGGCAGCAGCAGCCCTTATCGATATAAGCCCTGCTGTATTATCTATGCTGGACTGCTATTACTTCCCGGTCGTCGTGTGTCGACCAGTCAATTGGAACGTGCCAGCAGTTAGTTCGGGCCTGGCAGTGTTTGATTTGGCACGCGGCACAGTTTCAGTCGGGGCGCGGTAGCAGTGAGGTCCGGACCGACATCCTTCGCCCGACGGTTACCGTTACACATGACTGGAGTGGCGACGACTTTGATTGGTCGCCGGTCGGTCGTCTTGCCGGACGACGTGTGTTTGGCCGGCGATCGCTTATGGGTCGGCTGTGTGTGCCGACTCGTGATTCGTCCCTGTTATTGTACAGTCACTGCCGTTAGCATTGTCTGGTTCTTTGTGCAAGTGTTCGTGAAACTGCGTGTAGTTTGTGTGACTTTGATTGACCAGTTATTTTAAATGTTGTCGGCGTACTGGCTCTGAGGGGTCGGTCGGTTGGTGAGGAGCAGTGAGGAATTCTCGGCGGGGCGTAGTTTGGCCGGGGACCGCTGGCGGTCTCTAGGCGGTGTCGGACAGTGTGGCGCTGATCCCGTTGCTACGAGGTCCGTGGCTCACCGACCCTGGATACGAAAGCTGAGTTTTGATTTAACCCACCAGCAATTCAAGACTGTACATATTGGTTCATTTGGAGTTTGGTGTTGGCTGTTGGGATATTCCCGCGAGCAACAACGTGGTTTTCAAGTTGTAAAATTCTAGCCACCCTCCGGTGGAGTTTCACTATATTTGGTGATTTGAATTGAAGTGTACCCGCGGATTATTCTGCCTTGTGGCCGTTAACGTTCCGGTTACCTGCCCTGGGCGTTGACTTAAATTTCAGGCAGTGTAGTTTCCTCATCGTGTTGTTGCTGTCCAGCACGGTGTGTAGTTTGACAGCTCCGTGCATGATTGGTTGTGAGCGCCAATATCTTCTACATTGCTCCGTTGAACTCTCTGTTGTGCACTGGTCGGGTGAAGTGGAAGTTAATTGTCGGTGGGTCCGCTGACTGTCGGTCGGTTTGGTTGTCATCAGATAGTGAATGGTTGGCCCGACTGCCTGTCTCACCTAAGCGAGGGTTAGTGTTTGAATTACAGGCAGACCCTCGAACATCTGGGCACCCTTGTGTGGACTGCCTTACTTTTTTTTGAGTTGTTCTTGTTGTTGGTACTTGTATGGCTTCTACCCGGCTTTGTGTTTTAAATTAGAGTTGTTTTACTCTTAAGGCCTTCAGTCTAGTTTTAAGTACAGTTACACGTAAGCCCTTTGGCATATTAAAATTTTTTTGAATTTTTAAATCTTCGTACTGTAGCCGATTTGAATTTAACTTGTTTACTTCAACTTATTGAATTTTTAAATCTGGTTTGAGTTTCAGTTGCTTGTTCTTAAGGCCTTCAGCCTAAAATAAAGAACTGTTTCGCGTAAGGACTTCGGTATTTAAAAAAACATATGTTTTGGATTTTAAGTGTTCGGCCTTCAGCCGATTTGAATTTAACTTGTTTACTTCAGCCTAACTAAAGGTTTTAAGATAAGGCTTGCTTTTTAAATTTCTGATTGTGTTTGCGTCTTAAGTTATTGGCCTTCAGCCGTTTTTAAATGGAAGTGGATTTCAGCCATTCATTAACTCCCAAAGATTAAAGCTGTTTGTTAAAAAAAATTTTTGGGCTCTTTTAATGTTTGATCAAATAATAAAGTTGTATCTTCTAATGTAATTGACAGCCCCTTATTTTGGCCGCTTTCCAAAATTTATTCTATCTGTCCTGTCCTGCGGGTTAAGCAGGGTGTCTCAAATGGATTGCCCTTTTATATCTTTTGTACGCGATACTATCGCCATCTATGTATGTACATGTCGCTATCCCACGACTTCTGTTACCTCAGTCTATTCTGCGTCAATGTTGTTAATGCATGGTCCTGATGACCTCCTAGTTTCAGCTGTGGGGTTATATTATTTTATGTCTTGGAGAATGTCGTGTCACGTATTGCCAACAGATCCAAAACTATACCGGCCTTCCATTTCTAAGTTCTGCGTGGCAGATTAGCAGTGCGTGGTAATTTTCTTTCGGTAACTGCGGAAGTGTGTTGGTAATCGGAATTGGTTTTCGGTGACGTAAGCTCTGTGAACTGTGGCGAGTGTCACTTGTAGCTTTGCATAATTGTTGTAACTAATGTTTCAAATGGCTCTGAGCACTATGGGACTTAACATCTGTGGTCATTAGTCCCCTAGAACTTAGAATTACTTAAACCTAACTAACCGAAGGACATTACACACATCCATGCCCGAGGCAGGATTCGAACCTGCGACCGTAGCAGACGCGCGGTTCCGGACTGAGCGCCTGAACCGCGAGACCACCGCGGCCGGCTGCAACTAATGTACGCCAACCATATTGAAGGACATAAATCTTCAACAAGATACTGAGATTCTACCAGCTTAGCTTTTTATTGATTTTATAGTGCATCAAACCCTACTGGAACACCAAGTGTTAGTGCAAAGTTAATGAGGTTTTACGTATCGGTGCGGAAAGTGTGAACAATTGCATAACAGCTAAGCGCAGGTAAGATTCACAGTTCGAATATGTGCTGCTGGACTTCGAGGAAGGTTGGTCCGTTTTGTAACTCTATCACGCACATCTGTTAGTCCTCCGCTTACTGTGCCAGGTGTTTGTTCTATATTACACTGCAAGACTGAGCTTTTGGCTTACATTGTCTCCCTATGTAAAACGATGTATCAATGTGGCGGGAATAATTAATCTGCCAAGTGTCGATTATTGAAGGTTTTATCCAGTGAGCATCAACAACGCTAAATAAAATTAAATTCTTAAAAGGGGCGATGTAAAATGTCTCAGATGAAAGTAGCAATGTGATAGAACACCGATAACTTGTCTCCTTATACCAGCTACTGCAAGTACGTGGTAAGCAAGAAGGTATAGCATCTCTCCTTAGAGCTGTGAGGAAACAGCAGTGTAGCGGATGGCCGGCAAGGGAAAGAACTTACATGAAGTGAGTGAACCAGGACAAAAGGGCTCAAGAACCACGACAAGAAAAGGTCAGAGTGATGGAATGACGTTATATTTTGTGATGAAAGTAAATTAAACGTCTGTTGAGACAGAACAACTAAGACTGGGTGGAAGCTAAATGAGGACGAGCGTGCAAAATACACTGCCTGACAAAAATGTAAAGCATCCAGAAGGTGAGGAGGGAACGAAAGGAAACATCACGAGTTCAGAGGATGTGTAATGTTATTTCAGTGATTACAAAATCTAGTCAAATTTACAAAGAACTTGGCAATATGATCCATCCTCCTCACGTGTATGACGCTGTGCCTTGCCTTGCCTGGATGCACCCACTGATGCAGTAGACGAATGTTTGAAAAAGCCTTCGTATCGCTTCAGCAGATGTTGAAACTGGTCCTCAGTGTCCTGAATACTGGCACTAGGACAGAGTTGACGTCCGAGCTAATCCCCCACATATCCATTGGGCACAAATGTGGGGATCTTGCTAGTCTCTGGATTACCTCCACATCCTGCTCTGTATTTAGCCATATTTGTAATTTTTCCATAAAGAATGATCAGTTTCCTGAGTGATTAAAGTACTCAGTAGTAAAGCTCCTTTATAAAAAGGGAGAAAGGGATAATCTAGACAATTTTAGACTTATCTCTATGCCATCACTCTTTGCTAAAGTTATTGAAAAGACTGTGTATGTAAGAGTAATTGATCACTTTATATCACACTATTTGCTATCAAATATACAGATCGGCTTTATAAATCGTTTAACAACTAAAATGCTATATTATCTTTTCTCTGTGAGTTAATGGATGTCTCAAGCAAAAGGTTTCGAACGCTAGGCATATTTTTTGAATTAACTAAGGCATTTGATTGTGCTGATCGCGAAATATTGCTCCAGAAGTTGGACCATTACGGAATACGGCCAGTAGCTTACAATTGGTTCACATCTTACTTTAGCAACAGACACCAAAAGGTCATTATTCACAATGATGATAACGGCTGTGATGTGGGATCTGAGTGGAGTACAGTCAAATGGGGGGTGCCCCAGGGTTCAGTGTTGGGACCACTCCTGTTCCTTATTTATATACGTGATATGCCCTCTAGTATTACTGGTAACTCTAAAATATTTCTGTTTGCTGATGGCACTAGCTTGGTAGTAAAGGAAGTTGTTTGCAACATGGCTCGGTTCCATGACCTAAGTTCACGGCTTCTAGAAAATAAACTAACGCTAAATCACAGTAAGACTCAGTTTTTACAGCTTCTAACACACAATTCAACAAAACCTGACGTTTTAATTTCACAGAATGGGCATATGATTAGTGAAACTGAATAGTTCAAATTTCTAGGTATTCAGATAGTAAATTGCCGTGGAAAGCCCATGTTCAGGATCTTGTTCAAAGACTTAATGCTGCCAGTTTTACTATTCGAGCGGTATCTGAATTGAGTGATCGTTCGACACGAAAATTAGTCTACTTTGCTTATTTTCATTCGCTTATGTCGTATGGTATTATATTTTGGGGTAACTCTTTCTATTCTACAAGGATATTTTTGTCTCAGAACTGGGCGGTTCGGGCAATAAGTGGTGTAGGTTGGCGAACCTATTGTCGAACCCTGTTCACGAGTTTGGATATTTGACATTGGCCTCTCAATATATATACTCCTTGTTGTCATTTCTTGCTAAGAATATTAGCTTATTCCCAAGAATAACGAGCTTTCACTCAGTTAATACTCGGCAGAAATCAAACCTGCATTTGGATCGGATTTCCTTAACTCTTGTGCAGAAAGTTGTGCAGAATACTGCTGCATCCATTTTCAATAAACTACCACTCGAATTCAAATTCTTAGCAGTGATCCACGCGCTTGAAACTGAAGAGTTTCCTCATGGCTCACTCCTTCTATTCCATTGAGGAGTTCTTTGAAAAATTAAACTGATTATAGTGGTATTGTTGATTGCGTTTACTTAAACTTATGGATAGACTTTTTTCGGGTTCATAAACATTTTAATTTTATCTGTTGTAATTTCATGTACAGACACGTTCCATGACCTTGCAGATTTGCTCCTCAATTTGGTCCTACGGAACTCGAAGTGTAAATAAGTAAATAAAAAAATCACGCAGACAGTTCATAGAGGAACTTGCCATGTGTGGACGAGAATTGCCCTGTTGAAACACGTCACCGCTACACTGTCAAATGGGAGGTATTATATGAGGATACAGGATGTCCGCGACATACCACTGTTCCGTTATAACTCCTTCAGTTACTACCAGTTATGACCTGAAGTCATGCCCGATTGCTCCGCACATTATGTTCTGATTTTCGACAACATTGGAAGAATGGGATCTGTCCCAAGATCACCGCCATACCCGCTGATGACGATCACTATGACCATGATTTCTTCGGATGAGGTCACGAACTGAGCATAGCTCTTGGATGCTCGACAGCCCGCATCTTGTGGTCGTGCGGTAGCGTTCTCGCTTCCCACGCCCGGGTTCCCGGGTTCGATTCCCGGCGGGGTCAGGGATTTTCTCTGCCTCGTGATGGCTGGGTGTTGTGTGCTGTCCTTAGGTTAGTTAGGTTTAAGTAGTTCTCAGTTCTAGGGGACTTATAACCACAGCAGTTGGGTCCCATAGTGCTCAGAGCCATTTTTGATGCTCGACATTATCTCTGGACGATACCATAGATACTGCACTATGCGACCAGCTGGCCAAATGGAGACACACAGTTAGGCTCATTTCAGACTCTGCTTGGTGCTGATAACGCTATCTCACACGAGGATGAGAAATTTCCGTGTGCTTTAGAATGATCACTCAACGCTGTTCACTCTCCTTATATGGCCTGCTAGGCCTAGTAACAGTACTAAACATGAACAAGGCTAATGCAGTCCGTTATCCGTCTGCCTGTCACAGAGAATTACAGCTCAATTGCCTAAATACTCGCCGATGGTGTGTGGATGTACGAAATTACCTGGATAGCCGGCCTATCTTTTGGTGCTTTCCTATTTTTGTCAAGCAGTGTACTGGGTGATCAAAAACTCAGTATAAATTTGAAAACTGAATGAATCACGGAATAATGTGTATAGAGAGGTACAAATTGACACACATGCTTGGAATATCATGGAGTTTTATTAGAATCAAAAAATACAAAAGTTCACAAAATGTCCGACAGATGGCGCTTCATCTGATCAGAATAGGAATAATTAGCATAACAAAGTAAGACAAAGCAAAGATGATGTTCTTTACAGGAAATGCTCTGTATGTCCACCCTCATTCCTCAACAATAGCTTCGTCGAGGAATAATGTTGTGAACAGCACTATAAAGCATGTCCGGAGTTATGGTGAGGCATTGGCGTAGGATGTTGTCTTTCAGCGTCCCTAGAGACGTCGGTCGATCACGATACACTTGCGACTTCAGGTAACCCCAAAGCCAATAATCGCACGGACTGAGGTCTGGGGACCTGGGAGGCCAAGCATGACGAAATTGGCGGCTGAGCGCACGATCATCACCAATCGACGCGCGCAAGAAATTTTTCACGCGTCTAGCAATACTTTGGTTTTTGGGGGGTCTAATAAAACCCCATGTCATTCCAAGCACGTGTGTCAATTTTTACCTCTCTATCTACATTATTCCATGGTTTATTAAGTTTTCAAATTTATACTGACTTTTTGATCACCCGGTATTTCCATTTGCCTATTACAAAACACTGATGCGCAGCATATTGCCATCTACAGTAGTGTGATTGCAACAGGAGGGGTGTCTCAAGAAACTGAAGCAAAATTTGCACAGGAATAGAAACAAGTTGGGGATTAGATCTCGAAGATAATGACCTGAATCATATACTACATAAAAGAGTGATTTCGTTACAACGTCCCACAGTAATTCAGACCGTAACTTACAGCATATTTATGAAACGAACTCTGTATAAGGGTTAGAAGAGGTGTAGTGAATAAAATCTTCTGATAAGTTGTAGGAAGAACGAAAGACATAACAGCAAAATGCGTTGGTAACAGGCTACAGCTTTTGAAAGCGATTGTACAAATGGCGTTCAAAAAGATTTGAACAGTCGTCTCTAATTTTTTTATTTTTTGCAGGAGGGGAATAAATTTTTTTGTTAACATGCTTGGAACATTTAGCTATACATTGAGCCTACTAAATGTAGCCTCCACCAGCTGTGACGCACCTGGCTCATCTTTCTTTCCATGATGTAAATGCACTTTGGTAAAATTCTGGGGATTGAGTCTTACACCATCGCTTGACACAGGAAATCAGGTCTTTCTCACTGTCGAATGTCTTACCGCGGAGGCGGGCCTTCAGACGACCAAAGAGGTAAAAATCAGACGTGCCAAGTGTGGACTGTAGGGGGAGATGAGGAACAATTTTCCAACCCATTTTCCTGATTTCCTCCTGCGTCATAAGGGCTGAATGGGGTTTAGCACCCAACGTGTACAGATTTTTCTGTACCCTAGTGACTGTACCAGTAATTCCACACTACCCAATGACAAACGACTCATTTCAGCAAACTGTAGTTTCGCCACACATGTCATTTTGGATGATTTGATCAATGGTCTCCTTATCCACATCACTCATTGCTGTCGATGGTCTACCGCATCGTGGACAATCCAGTACAGAGATATCACCTTCTTCAAACCTCTGCTTCCACCGCTGGATAGTGCTCTGTCCTCCCCATAAATAGGGAGCAACTACCTGTGAATCGATGTGGCAGATTCATCGCTGGGCTTGAAGAGGAACTCCATCACCGACCGTTGTCGCAACCTGACATCTACTTGACGGTTCATTATGGCTCATCTGTAAATAACAGAAAATACTTTTATATACAGACTTATATAGTTAAATGTTCCAAGTATGTTCACAAAAAATTTCATTCTCCTGCTGCAAAAAATAAAAAAATTAGAGATGACTGTGCAAAACCTTTTGAACACCTATGTAAAGCAGAGGAGTATCTCACGAATATCGTGTAACAATATTATTGCTGTATTCCAAGACAACAATGTTGTGACCGAATATTAAATAAAATGTCATTTTAAGCTGTGAAACGTTACAGAAGAAACTACAGTTTCATGATACTACTTTACGTTTATTAAGAGAAAACATTTTTTGTTTACAGATATTTAATTTGTTTGTTAAATGTTTGTATGTGAAAGAAACACATACTGTTATAAAGAGTAAAGTGAGCGAATATTAACGAGAATCTATGTAAAACGTCTTGCCACGGCAATGTTTCAAGGACTATTTGATACACTGTCCTTCCATCTACTGGCGACATCCCAGTGTCACACAACCTGTCATGATTCGCATTATCCGACTCTGCGTTGACACTCGACTCCGAAGCAGCCTGTTTTGAATCCTGATGAAGGGACAAACTTTCAGCTGCAATATTTGGCCGGTAAGGGAAAGAGAGATAGAGGCGTAAACCAGCTGATCGCCAGTCTTTGTGCCAATGTTCTGCTTTAAATTCCAGACCACTCCCCAGTTTAATGCAGTGCGTTCATCTGACAATGTTGATGAGGACATTACGGTGGACGGTCCCCTTGGTGCTATTCGAGAGGATTACGCTGTGTGATGGCACCGTGTTTCACCCTCTAACTTCTCCCATCAGCATCGAGCAGAATATTATTATTCTCAAAATGTTAAAGCACACCGCAAGGAAAGGGTCGTTTGTGCACCAGACATAACTCTCAGGGTATCACAGCCAACAGTGTCGTATAATTTATATGGAATGGAGAATCGGGAAAGACAGGGAACGGATATGTGTGAGTTCATATTGTCCATCCCCACAGGCCACTGTGGTACCGCAAACGCGAAAGTTGAAAACTGTTGCCGAACCGGGACTTGAACCCGGATTTGCCGCTTCTCATGAGCGGTTGCCTTAATGCTCGGGCATCGGGACGCTGTCGCCGACCGATTCAAATTTCCAACTTTTCGCACGCTGCAATGCAACACCACTCGCTCATTAACTTCCTATTCGCATATTATTGATTACCATAGGAGTTCGAACGATGTTAGTGCATCCGCACCGAATCAAACGTCAAAGTGCCCTCGTGCTCTTACAGAAATGTATGTTTGAGTGGTGCCTGTTCTGTCTGACATGCGTCTTTCTGTATTGTCCCATACTGTCATTACATGACTATAGTTTCGTTCAACATAACCATGTTTTTAATCAATTTCCAGACAGGTTTGATGCTGTCTATCATGAATTTTTTTCCTGTTATAACCGCTACATCTCAGAATAGAACTTGGACTCAGAGTCCTCTTATTTGCTGGATATATTCCGTCCTCACCTTCCTCTACAATTTTAACTACTGTTCACTGAAATACGATAATGATACAAATAGCCTAAGATGATGTGTTTTTAGGCCGTGGAAGTAACGCACTATCGCTATAATGAACTCGAGTAACTATTTTAATGACTGGATGCCAGTTCTGTATTATGCGGTAGATCTCGGAGAATGCCGGCTTCAATGGCCGAGCGGTTCTAGGCACTTCAGTCCGGGACCGCGTTGCTGCTGTGGTTGCAGGTTCGAATCCTGCCTCGGGCTTGGATGTGTGTGATGTAAGGTTAGTTTGGCTTAAGCAATTCTAAGTCTAGGGGACTGATAACCTCAGATGTTAAGTCCCATAGTGCTTAGAGCCATTTGAACCATTTTGTCGGAGAATGTTAAAATATTGTTCTTGAAACAGTTTTGTGTATTGAACACATATAAAAAGGCACAAATTTTAAATGTGTACTAATACTGTCATTTCTCCAGCACAATATTATCGTCTGATGTATAAACCAGTTGCTGTTTGGACACTAGTGCTTCTTGTTACCATTAACCCTCTATTGCATGACATGGTCATTTGGCAACAAACCATAAATTTACGTATAAAGAAAATCATTCTTATATGCGTGGAGTTGCTGTATAGTAATGCACATTGTGTGGCTCCACCGAGCTACACTGTTTAGCATCATTATGTTGGCAGAAACAGTTCAAAATCGATGACCTTTGCTACGAATCGAGCTTACGCAAACAGACGCGAAAGCAGCTAAAACATTGAGTTATTTCTGCCACTTAGCTCAAACGTAGTTAGATTTATAAGTTATGTAAAATGATGCTTAATTATGCACAGATTATGTTTCCTTGTCTGTATAACTGAGTGATTAATAATTAATCAATATTTTAGGTTTGTTGTCGTATGATACGAAATCTAATAACATACAGGTATTTAATAAAAAAATTAAATTTGAGTCTCACTGCTCAAGATGTTACATAGTATTTTGAGTGTCAGGCGCTACGTCCATGCGATTTTTAACTAAAACTGATTTCCTAAGAAAAAGTTATAGACTGGAGTATTCAGGGTCGGTATAGAAATTATTTTTCCGGTAGTGCCTGGCTACTCAACCGCACGGGCTTCTCTTAACGGAAGTGTGATGTGACGGCTTCTAAATTTGCACTCTTCTCTTCTGCCTACTTTCGGCGGTCCAGATTTAGGTTTTCCGCGATTTCCCTAAACAGCTTAATGAAAATGCGTGGATGGTCCCTTTGGAAGGGCACGACAGATTTCCTTCCACATCCTTGAATCCTTGACGCAATCCGAGTTTGAGTTTCTAATGATCTCGATGTCGATGGGACTTTAAACCCAATCTTCCTTCCTTTTCATTCAAAAAGGCTAACAGAGAGTCGCCACACAACTCAAGCAGCACGTGTGTCATTATACCAGCGTACGGTTAAGCTGCGAAATTACTGCCAATTTTCAACATGAACACTCAAGATCTCATCTCTCAGCCAAAACTAGCTCATATGACGAATGGTCAGACGGTATTTGTCTGGTAATACAGAAGAGACAAACAGTAGAACCGGCAGTTGATATCGTTTGAATAAGGCTGTGCTGTAGGTCTGCGCGAACCAAGTGACGGGAGAGTTTACGATAATGCCAGTGCGCCAAGCTGCCATGTCCAGCCAGCGCTTCCAACAGCACCAGTCGACCAGAATATCTCAACAGCTCCTCATTTCGTCCCGGACCGTTACTCGCCGCCGGACACTTTCACCGCCGGAACTGTTAAGCTGCCGTTAGCTCCACAGCGCCAACCGACGTGTTTACAATTGTGACGTAAGCGGTAGGAAGGAAGACTTCACGGGTGGTGTGACAGCGTTTAGGCGACGAAACTCTGCACATCGTATACGCACATCTGAATCAACACTCTTCAGCACACCACACGTGGCGGAGGGTGATGAAATGTACACAATGACCTCTGTCTCGGTGCTAAAGACTCTTGTTCACAGGACTCGCAAACTGTTGGACAAGCTGCGTCTCGTCGAAGAACTACAATACTTACGGATAGCGTTCCGAAGGAATGGGTACTCAGATCGAAAAATTCTGCGGGCGTTGCTGTCAAAATCCGTGACACCTGAGGAATCGCTTATCTCCTTAATATTGTACCGATGTAGGGAAACATCGGTAGACTTGTGCAGTAATATTACGGTGTCCAGTATATTTCGATCCCCTCATCAAAGACAGAAAGTCTTCTTTGTAATGTTAAGGACGATCTAGGTCTCAGAAAGCTGCGTATGTATTCCATTCGATGCGATCGTGGCATGTCTTAACGCTAGACATGAAATGTATTCGCAACAGTCAACTGTTTAAGAGAATGACAACAATGAAAATTTGTGTCACACCGGGAATCGAAGCTGGGTTCCCCCTTTATACGAGCGGTCGTTTTAAATGATTTTGCTATCTGTGCAGGATTCACGGCTAGATCCAAACTACCACATGTCGCCGTTCCTGCGTTATAAACTGTAGTCGTACACACATGATGTTATTCCCGTAAAGAGGAGGGCATTTTAATTGCAAGTCGCTGCTGATATCGGCGGACAAATACGATATTGCAGTGCTTGTGTTGTTAAGAAGAACGTGCAATGTTGCTTCAGACACACTTATTCCGAACGCCACCGACGTTTTTTCCGAGAATGTTCGGGATATTTTCCGTGTACTTTAGTGTAAACAATCCGCGGTTCTACTGGTTCATTACAGTGTAAATTGCAATTATGGTTTTGTTCGATGTCTTGGTTCTGTGAAAATGCACTCTACTACAAAAAAAGGGGCAATTACGCACCAAAAAGGAATTATCCTAACGGGGCTGAAATCGGTAGATATGATGTACATGTAATGACAAATAGATGATTACGATTCAGCGAAATTTAAGGATTTATTCAAGAGAAAGGGCTTCACAAATTGAGCATGTCAATAACGTTTGGTCTAACTTTGGCCCTTATGCATGCATTATTCGGTTTACGTTGATCGAAAGAGTTGTTGGATGTCCTTCTGAGAGATACTGTGCTAAATCCTGTCCCATTGGCGCTTTAGGTCTTTTTCAAGAAATATTAAGCAAAAACAAACCTACGTTTCTAGCATTTGTAGACTTAGAGAAAGCTTTTGCCAATGTTGACTGGAATACACTGTTTCATATTATAAAGGTGGCAGGGGTAAAATACATGGAGCGAAAGGCTATTTACAATCTGTACAGAAACCAGATGGCACTTATAAGAGTCGAGGGGCATGGAAGGGAAGCAGTGGTCGGGAAGGGAGTGAGACAGGGTTGTAGCCTCTCCCCCATGTTATTTACTCTGTATATTGAGCAAGCAGTAAAGGAAATAAAAGAAAAATTCGGAGTAGGTATTAAAAACCATGGAGATGAAATAAAAACCTTGAGGTTCGCCGATGACATTGTAATTCTGTCAGAGACAGCAAAGGACTTGGAAGAGCAGTTGAACGGGATGGACAATGTCTTGAAAGGAGGATATAAGATGAACATTAACAAAAGCAAAACGAAGATAATGGAATGTAGTCGAATTAAGTCGGGTGATGCTGAGGGAATTAGATTAGGAAATGAGACACTTAAAGTAGTAAAGGAGTTTTGCTATTTGGGGAGCAAAATAACTGATGATGGTCGAAGTAGAGAGGATATAAAATGTAGACTGGCAATGGCAAGGAAAGAAGAGAAGAAGAGAAATTTGTTAACATCGAGTATAGATTTAACCCTTTGTTTCCTGACATAAGAAAAAATTTGCTTTTTAACATTTTCTTTGCAGAATTTATGCTATTGTGGCCTCAAATGACGGTAGGATTTTTTGTAAAATTTTATTTTATTTTGCACAACTTTTTTCACTCCTGGTACTCAGAAGTACCGTCAGACTCCATGGACAGAATCACAACATGCGCAGAAAAATGCTCCAATTTCTATAACTTGTACTTTATTCCACATAAATATTAAATACTTCTACTTTAGTAAATTAATTAACAGAAATATGATATTTCTGAATTTTTTTTAAAATTTTGCGTAAATTTATTCTAGAGCAGCTTCACAATGCATAGTACCTTAGCTATACATTTTTGACAGTGTATACATATCACATATTTAGTGATACCTCATGAAATTGTAGGAAACAGTTCTTTTTTTCATTGCAGCACGAATACACTTTACATGTACTACATTGTGAATGTGGTCTCGACTGAATTTTATTTTTCGCACACATTTTGCATCGTCCTCTTTTACAACTGAACACTACAAAATGGTTTCCTCGGTTGCCAACACGTACATCCTTCGGAACAGAAAAGTTATCCTTCGTTCACTTTGGGAGAGTTATTTCATCTTTACCAGAGTTTCTCTTTTTGAGATTTGGCACTTGCTGTTCATTCACTAGCCCTAGTGCCACAGCACGCCTGAATTTCAGCAGTGGCAGTGCCCCATGTAGATCACTGAAAATGACGTAAGCATTGACAAAAGCTATTTCTATTGTTCCACAGAAGAGACGGTGCCACCATTTCTTTCATCGCTTGTCAAGACCATAAGTTGAACGTAATCTGTCTGCATGATCCACACCACCCATGTGTTTTTGAAATCACATACAATAACTGGACATGGTATAGTCATCTTAGTTCCATCTTTCTGATTTTTTGTCACTACGCTCTGTTCAGTGCCATGGAAGTTTGACGCAAAATACACTACTTTATTTTTCTTCCATTGAAATACTGTTAGGTCTAAAGATGACTCTCTGTGATTTGATTTAGACATTTTTCTTTAGGTAAATTCCCTGGCAAACCTTTCCTGTTTGTTCTAATTGTTCCAAAGGCAAATGTATTTACCAATTTCTGTGTGAGAAAAAGTGGACAGAACAACTAGTGAGAGGTAATGCATTGTTGCTACAATAAAGTGTTCGCACAACCTGACGGTACTAATAAGTCCGCCTTATATTTTCAACCTTATCTCATTCACTGTAACGTAATTCTTCAAACTATTATAAAAAAACAAAGAAGGTAAGTACGTACAATAGAAAACTCAACGGAAGTTTCAATAAATTGCGCACAAACTCAGGCAACACCATGGAAACAAGCACATACAATCTTCTGCTTTCACAGCAGCGCGCGAAAAACAATTTCAAGCTCTGACCGCCAGAGAGGTCTGTGTATTGCACAATAAAATCTATGAAACAGTAGAGCAGAGTTACTGTTACGTACCGACAGGCTCTCAGATCACGAAACTGCACCGCGAGATAATAATGAAAGTAAAAACTTACTGGTACTTTTAAGTACCGTCAGGCAACAAAGGGTTAAGTGTCAGGAAGTCGTTTCTGAAAGTTTTTGTATGAAGTGTACCCATGTATGGAAGTGAAACATGGACGGTAAATAGTTTGGACAAGAAGAGAATAGAAGCTTTCGAAATGTGGTGCTACAGAAGAATGCTGAAGATTAGATGGGTAGATCACATAACTAATGAGGAGGTATTGAATAGAATCGGGGAGAAGAGGAATTCGTGGCACAACTTGACAAGAAGAAGGGATCGGTTGGTAGGACATGTTCTGAGGCATCAACGGATCACCGATTTACTACTGGAGGGCAGCGTGGAGGGTAAAAATCGTAGAGGGAGACCAAGAGATGAATACACTAAGCAGATTCAAAAGGATGTAGGCTGCAGTAGGTACTGCGAGATGAAGAAGCTTGCACAGGATAGAGTAACATGGAGAGCTGCATCAAGCCAGTCTCAGGACTGAAGACGACAACAACAACAACAACAACAACAGGTCGTCACAGTCTCAAGATGGTTGGGGGGCACTGTCCTTAATGCTCCACATGCTTTCAGTTTGGATAGATCCTACGACCTTGTTGGCCGAGGTAGGGATTGACAAGCGCTAAAAGCTCTCGTCGTGTGCAGGCGGGCATTATCTTGCTGAAATGTAGCACAGGGTGGCTTACCATGGAGAGCAACAAAACGAGGCGTAAAATATCGTCGACGTAACTGTGTTGTAAGAGTGCCTTGAATGACAGCGAAAGGGATCCTGCTATGAAATGAAATTGTACCCCAGACAATCATTGCTGTTTGTCGGACATATGGCGGGCGACATCAGGTTGGTATCCAACGGATGTCCTGGGCGTCACCAGACGCGTCTTCTCTCGTCATCGGGATTTAGTTTCAAGACAATTCTACTCCGGTCAATGATATTCCTCGATTAAAACGTGTCTGGTGACGTCCTAGACAGCGCTGGATTACCAACATTACTGCCGCCCGCCATACGGCCCGATAACCAGGATTGATAGTCTGGGGTGGCATTTCGTTCCATAGGGCACCCCTTTCGTTGTCATCAGCGGCACTCTTACAGCACACCGGTACGTCGAAGATATTCCACTCCCCGTTTTGTTGCCTTTTTTCATGGCAAGCTATCCTGGGCTTATATTACGCAAGATAACACCCGCCCGCACACGGCGAGAGTTTCTATTGCCTGTCTACGAGCTTGCCAAACCCTACCTTGGCCAGCAAGGTTGTAGCATCTCATCCCAATTGAGAACGTTTATAATTTTATGGTAGTGCCCTGCAACCATCGCAGGATTGTGGCTGTCTAACGCGCCAGTTCTACAGAATTTGGCACGATATCTCTCAGAGAGAAATCCTACAACCCTGTCAATCAACGCCAAGCTGAATAACTGCATGCATAAGGGCCGAGTTGGACCAATGCGTTATTGACATAATCAATTTGTAAAGCCCTTTCTCTTGAATAAATCATCCAATTTTGCTTAAATTGTAATCATTTGTATGTCTGTAGTAGCATATCACATCAACCGCTTGCTCGCTTTCTGTTCCATTCCTTCGTGGTGCGGCGTGGTTTTCTTTTTTCTTTGGAGTCTACGTTCAAAGCAGCGAAAAAGACTATATTACGCAATCACCGAATCGTCCAATAAACAACACACAGTCACGCAAAAACCCTCACGAGCCATACTACTGTGATGTGGTGGCCATCGCTGCGGGAATACCTCAGCATAGGCGTCGTTTTCTCATTCTTTCCTTGCATTCAGTTGAACGCATACACGGGGTGCAAAGAGCCGACACTTCCTCAGTATGTGTACCCATATTGCTCAGTATTACTATTAACGAACAGCTAGCACTTCTGGAAAAACAAATCCGACACAGAATAAATGGTTCAAATGGCTCTGAGCACTATGGGACTTACAATCGGCGGTCATCAGTACCCTATAACTTAGAACTACTTAAACCTAACTAACCTAAGGACCGCACACACATCCATGCCCGAGGCAGGATTCGAACCTGCGACCGTAGCAGTCGCGCGGTTCCGGACTGAAGCGCCTAGAACCGCTCGGCCACCGCAGCCGGGGACACAGAATAGAGCACCAGTCAATGCAGGCTCGCGACGAAGAGTGAAGTTGGCATTACTGTTGTCTACAGCAAGTACCTTGAGTGGACGGAACAAGTTTGTTTCAAAATAAGAACCAGGCGTACTGTCAACATTTACACTACTGCACAAATATTTTCAGTTCGTCACAGTGTAAATTTCCATAATATTGAAGTGGCGAAATTCTTGAGCTATTTTCCACAGAAAACACATTTCCTGATTACATGCATAAAAAAGGCTCTCTGGATTCCAAAGTTTGTATTGTTATTTTTTTCCCTTTTCATTGGCTTCTAGCATACAAACTTTTTAGCCATCACAAATGAATGTACTGAGACACATAACAGGGTCACATTTTTTTCTTCGTCATTCATACTGTTTAGGGCATACATTCATATGTTTTCAGATGAAAATTATTGTAATCAGATTACAAAACACAGTTGACTGCTAAGAAATTATTTGTTAATTATGTTCTTTAGTGAAGTTCAATTCACTTTAGATTGTTATGTCTTCTTTCGCAAGAAACAAGGATATGGCATCGTATGTACTCCCGGTTGTGCTCCGAGAACTGGGATCTTGCAAAGCGACTGGCAGTGACCAAGTCTTAAGAGCTCCTTTAAAAAGTTGACTCGGCCTTTCTCATAGCGTCTACACTGAAATAAGATGTGATTTACATCACCAATTCCTTCCTCTTCACATTGACAGTAGGGTGTCTCCGATACGCCGATTCTATGTAAGTGGGCAGGAAAGATCCATGATTGAGACGCATTCTCACAATGGACGTTATAATTTTCCTTGAATGTTTGAATTTCGCAAATCATGTCTGTATTGGTATGAATGTCAGTATACGTGCATAGCTTTTACCTCTTGTTTGTTGGCTTTGTATTGTTATAGAATAGATTCTTCACTGGCCATCACTTCTGCGTTGAGTGTTAAGCATAGTAGGTGCGTGATGATGTAGAGGTCTGATTTCAAAAATGGCTCTGAGCACTATGGGACTTAACATCTGAGGTCATCAGTCCCCTAGAACTTAGAACTACTTGAACCTAACTACCCTAGGGACATCACACACATCCATGCCCGAGGCAGGATTCGAACCTGCGACCGTAGCAGTCGCGCGGTTCCGGACTGAAGCGCTTAGAACCGCTCGGCCACCGCGGCCGGCGGTCTGATTTCGGAATGCTGCAGCTGCAGCTTGGAAATTAGGTAATAAGGTAATACCTGGCTATGCATATGCATGCGCTGGTATTTCAGAATGCGGAATGTCGCGTTTACGGAACATTCTCAGTTTTGGTTTGTAAATTTTTGTGCTTTCTTTCTTTTATTAGACGTACTGTTGGGACAGTGTTATTTCAAGAACTTCATAATATGCATGGATTCACGAATGAATCACATCACTCTTTACCCCCTTTTCTTTTTAAGTAATCATTGTAAAAGAAGTTTTATTTAAAAACTTATTGTCACGAAATTTACGTTCAATATTCAAAAGTTATTAGGACTGTTCATAACCAAGATTAATAATATACGATGAACAATATATATTTTTTCACTTTCTCTAATTCGCTTAATGAACACGCAAATGAGTTTCAACAGCTTTTAAATTATTCGATATTGATCCTCCACATCTCATTATAATTATTTAACTGTTCGGACTGCACTGTAGCTCGCGAAATCCGAGTGTTAATATGCGATCTGATGGCGGTTAGCACTCTTGCATTGTACTTCGTAAGATTGATTTATTTTGTATTGCAAGCAGCGTGATTTATTTTAGCGTATCGTGTTGCAATAGACTGTAATTGCATTGCTTAGCATTGCTCACCTACCCGTTTTCGCTCAGGTAAACCATGACATTATTAGGACCAGCTTCAGACATTGTTTAGTGCATTTAGGGAACGATGAGTGTTTATTCTTTTTGCATGTGAGATGATATTCTATGAAGTAGTAATTTGATTGACATACATACCGATACTGCTTAGTTCAAAGGTTGTGTAAATGTTTTGCTTCATAATTCAAAAGACTGAGAATAAAAGTTTATATGATAATAAAACAGTCACATATAGAAGGTCACATGCGTAGTGTCCACAGGGATTATATATGATGTACGTAATTATACGCTTAGGAATGCTACACACAGGATAGTCATAAGAAATTCACCTAATGGTTACTTATAGCTTCTAACGAGCACACGGGTACACTACGTAAATAGTTACAAATATAGAAATGTGGAAGAAAGTTATACTAAAAAGTAAAAGTGAAAGCATTCTTAACCCTTTCATGGATAAAATTTATTTTGTATATATTTGATATATAAAAGGTCAAAAACGGTGTTTCTTTGTGATAAATGATACGCTTACACTACCAGCAAAATTTCAAATGGTTCAAATGGCTCTGAGCACATCTTAGGTCATAAGTCCCCTAGAACTTAGAACTACTTACACCTAACTAACCTAAGGAAATCACACACACCCATGCCCGAGGCCGGATTCGAATCTGCGACCGTAGCGGTCGCGCGGTTCCAGACTGTAGCGCCTGGAACCGGTCGGCGAACACGTTATTCTCCTGACAATGAAAAACGTGAAACATTGTGCACAAGTTTTCACTAACCACACACCAATGTTTTCTATAGTCTCTGAAATTTCCTGGAGCATGTACGTTCCACTAAATACAAATTATGTACAAACCAGCAGAGCTACTGAGGTGTGTAGCAATGTTTGTAAACGATGTCTATGATGTACAAGAACACAATTAGTTACATTAGTCATTTTTGGAATGGCGAAGATGATAATCCGATCTAATTGTCGGAGAACAAACGCACTGTGCCACCTGTAAGCATATACCGCCCCATTTGAACGGTCACAGCCCACTGTTTATCCACCAATGCTCGGTAGTATTTTTCTCCGAGTTACGAAGGCATCTAATTACATACTAACACTAGACAGATATGTCCCAACACTCCAAACTGCATAATACTTGAGTGATACCTATGTATACATTCGATCACGGAAGGGTTAAAAAAATGAATGAGGGTAAGGAGCAAAGCGAAATGTGATTACGTTGTTACGAGTCATCGGAGACGACGGGTCTCTTTCACAAAAATGGTCAGAAAATATTCCCGAACAACTTCCAATTTTTTGGTGATGGAGTTCGGGTCCCCTGTATATGTGATATGAAAGTAAATGGTTAAGACTTGATGAATTCGAATTTTGTACTAAGAAAGTAGTGGCAAGTAGTGTAACCTCATGAACTGCTTTATATTTTTTAATCTAAGGTAACAGATAACATTGTAAGCTAACCTACAGACGTGTAATAGTACAACGTATTGGAGCAAGTAATGATAAACAGATAACAAATAAAATACGCTAAGATTTTTCTTTGTTCTAACGCAGCTGTACTTTATTTTATCTAATTTGGTGAGTGGCAGTTTGACCGTAGGGCGGTACACGACAGTAACGTTATGTGAATTGAGGCCACACGTATGACCCATAAGACTTGAGCATGATGAAGGGATGAGCGCCGCATCAAATACTGCCCAGTGATAGGTGAAGGTTTGCCACTAGTTCTAGTCTCCGTAGAAGACGTCAGACGTGGCATACCATGTCATTCGTGAGTCGTAGCTTGTTCCCAGCAATCGTCCTGTTGAGGTCTACCAACTGATACCGCCGAGTCAGGTACTGTCCACGCATGCGGGTAAACTGTACTATTTGGAATTAGCGAGGTGATATACACAACCAAGTTTCGTTTACATCCAAGTTTAGCGTTTAGCGTTTAGCGTTTGATGTTCTTGGAGAGTCACAAGTACCTGTGCATTAACAGTTATAACCAGTTAAAGAAACAAAAGGAGCAAGAGCGATATCTAGATTTTCTAGCCACTAAATTGCCTTAGAACGATCCTGACGTATTTCTTCCAGGAACCCGGCTTAAGCACGTAAGGCGCCTTTCTACCTGCGCCACCTCTCTGCCGTCTCCAGCTGTAGAGATTAACTGCTGATCTACCAGTCCCACGTCTGGTTCGGTTCAGTTTACTTACAGTAATGGAAGGCTGAAACACGGGGATTAGAGATGAGTTTCTGATTGGCAAGAAGCGCTGCCGAAGTGAAAATGAACGGGCTGCCCTTTTACAGAAATCACTATCCGATTTTCTCGTGGCTATTCTCCATGTTGGCTGACAAGATTTTTTGTGTGTAAAATTTAGTGCAACGTTTCAGGATCAGAGAGTTCATACAACAACGTTTATACTACATATATAAATAAAGTAGGGCGCTGCCATCAATTGTTTCGAGGGCAGCTATCATATGCCTGGCTGTTCACTTTTTTTCTTTCGCTATCCTGATCTTATCGCGTAAACATCGTTCTCTGTGGCTCTGAATAATTTCCAATGATTAAGCTAATTTTAATTCAATATGTGTTTGAATACACTACTGGCCATTAAAATTGCTACACCACGAAGATGACGTGCTACAGACGCAAAATTAAACGACAGGAAGAAGATGCTGTGATATGCAAATGATTAGCTTTTCAGAGCATTCACACAAGGTTGGCGCCGGTGGCGACACCTACAACGTGCTGACATGAGGAAAGTTACCAACCGATTTCTCATACACAAACAGGAGTTGACCGACGTTGAATGGTGAAACGTTGTTGTGATGCCTCCTGTATGGAGGAGAAATGCGTACCATCACGTTTCCGACTTTGATAATGGTCGTATTGTAGCCTATCGCGATTGCGGTTTATCGTATCGCGTCATTGCTGCTCGCGTTGGTCGAGATCCAATAACTGTTAGCAGAATATGGAATCGGCGGGTTCACGAGGGTAACACGGAACGCC
Organism: Schistocerca americana; assembly: GCF_021461395.2. Lineage (NCBI taxonomy): Eukaryota > Metazoa > Arthropoda > Insecta > Orthoptera > Acrididae > Schistocerca > Schistocerca americana. The sequence continues at coordinate 213,022,736 of NC_060125.1, read as the reverse complement.
GTGCTGGATCCCAACGGCAGTCGAGATGACAGGCATCTTATCCCCATGGCTGTAACAGATCGTGCAGCCACGTCTCGATTCCTCAGTCAACAGATAGGGACTTTTGCAAGACAACAACCACCTGCACGAACAGTTCGACGACATTTGCAGCAGCATAGACTATCAGCTCGGAGACCATGGCTGTGGTTATCCTTGACACTGCATCACAGGCAGGACCGCCTGCAATGGTGTACTCAACGACGAACCTGGGTGCACGAATGGCAAAACGCCATTTTTTCGGATGAATCCAAGTACTGTTTACAGCATCATGATGGTCGCATCCGTATTTGATGACTCCGCGGTGAATGCACATTGGAAGCGTGTATTCGTCATCGCCATACTGGCGTATCACCCAGCGTGATGGTATGGGGTGGAATTGGTTACACGTCTAGGTCATCTCTTGTTCGCATTGACGGCACTTTGAACAGTGGACGTTACATTTCAGATGTATTACGACCCGTGGCTCTACCCTTCATTCGATCCCTGCGAAACCCTACATTTCAGCAGTATAATGCACGACCGCTTGTTGCGGGTCCTGTACGGGCCTTTCTGGATACAGAAAATGTTCGACTGCTGCCCTGGCCAGCACATTCTCAAGGTCTCTGACCAATTGGAAACGTCTGGTGAACGGTTTCCGAGCAACTGGCTCGTCACAATACGCCAGTCACTACTCTTTATGATCTGTGGCATCGTGTTGAAGCTGCATGGGCAGCTGTACCTGTACACGCCATCCAAGCTCTGTTTGACTGAATGCCCAGGCGTATCAAGGCCGTTATTACGGCCAGAGGTGGTTGTTCTGGTTACCGATTTCTCAGGGCCTATGCACCCAAATGGCGTGATAATGTAATCACATGTCAGTTCTAGTATAATATATTTGTCCAATGAATACCCGTTTATTATCTGCATTTCTTCTTGGTGTAGCAATTTTTTTGGCCAGTAGTGTATTTCATTATAATACCAGTCCACATATTTATGTCAATAATCATTGTATTGCCAGTTCCATTTTCCAGCCTTTTGTGGGAGAGAAGTAACGTTCCGAGGTGCCACCGATCCGCCATTAGCGTGACTTAGTTAGTAGTTTCCAATATCTTTTTCCTCTTATAGTGCAACCTGAACCTGCAGTCTTAGAATAACTAATCACACTGCATAGAGCGGTTATCTGATCGTGATATGTGATTTACATTTTCAAGGATTCCACCGGTCGACATCTTTAGTTGCATGGCACCCAACACCAGCCTGGAACAACTACAGCGTGCATTATTTCCCACTTGTTTCGTGAGCGAATATGGAAGCCAACTCACAATTTCAGTGGTATTAAATAATTTTCTGAATGGTATCATTTACTGGAAGAAACTGTTTTTTCTGTACTCTTGTCCATCTTCGAACGAGAACTTCTTGCCTTGGTACTTCAAGTGCAGTGAGATACTTTAGCACCGGAGCCAATGAGGACACTTATACGACAAAGTGCCACATATAAAACTCTGATATAATATGGCAGCAGGATCTAATCTGTGGCATGTATCCCTTAGGGACATGGCAGTTGAGGACTGGTATACATCACGTGCGTATTTTAATGGTTAACAAATGGTTGTAGGGTAGTTTTTTCTTCATCAGTAGTGTGAGTAGAATGAGATAGCAGGCTGAGAACCACCATTTTGCGATATCATGTGTGTGTCCAATACCTTAATGCCGCAGCCCGTGGATACCTATGTTGAAAGTATGCTGAATTCTAAGACTGCATAAATTATGTACACTGCTGACAGTTGCTAAGGAACTAGTGATCTTTGCTAAGGAAAGACTGCCAGTTGCTATGTAACAACCGACACTTTCTGCAGAACATCCGACCAGTGATAGGCCGGCTGGGGTGGCCGAGCGGTTCTAGGCGCTACAGACTGGAACCGCGCGACCGCTACGGTCGCAGGTTCGAATCCTGCCTCGGGCATGGATGTGTGTGATGTCCTTAGGTTAGTTAGGTTTGAGTAGTTCTAAGTTCTAGGGGACTGATGACTTCAGAAGTTAAGTCCCATAGTGCTCAGAGCCATTTGAACCATGTTTTTGAACTAGTGATAGTAAAAGGAAATTTAGTGGGCGGGACGTGTTCACTGCAACGAAGCCTCTGCAATAATGCTCTTTAAGCATTTGACAAATCATGCGGTTTGAGTAAGGCTGTTGTCGAACCGATTAGTGCGATATTCCATGTGCTAGGGCAAAAAGTCTACAAGATTTCATTTCAGTGCTTAAGATCCTAGTAGATCAACTGGACGGCTCGAAGTTGGTCAAAGTGTCACTACTGTGTCCGCAGTAATGGGTGTGCCCAAAAGTTTTGTCCCACGATTAAAAGGGGCTGCTGAAGGTGGAAATGCTATGCAAAAGCATGATGGTGATTGTAGACAGACCACCACACCGCAAGCGGATTGATACGTGGACATAGTGCCGAAAATGAGCAGGCATCTCACTTTAGGCAGATTGCTGCAGACCTTGCAACTGCTGCCAGTACATGTGTCTTTGCCACAACCACTTCACGACGCTTAAATCAGTCTGGTTCGTATGCTCGGAAGCCTGTTAAATGTACCCCACTACAACCAAGCCATCGTCGTGAAAGAGCTGTTTAGTGTAGGGAGCATGCTGGTTGGGGTCAGTAACAGTGGTACAGAATGATGTTCTCCGACGAACTGTGACAAGCGATTGTGACCACGAGTTTATGTGGAGGGAGAGTAGAACACGCCACACACCACAAAATATTCATGAACGTCATCGTTGCGGACTAGGCATTAAGGTGTGGGCAGGCGTTATACACAATGGCCAAACATTCTGGACATCTTTGCGCGAGGCACGGTTACAGTACTACGACATTGTAGAGAGATTATTCTGGATCTAGTATATCAGTTTAGGGGTGCAGTAGTTCCCGACTTTCTGTCTATGGGTGATACTGCCCGCCGACGAAGGACTGATTAGGAGTAGCACACACTGGAAAGTGAGGATATTGAATGTATGGAATGGCCTAAGTTCTCTCCGGGCCTAAACCTATAGAACATGTCTGGGATGCCCTTGGAAGACGTGATTCTCAACGAACATCTCCACCCCGAACTGTACAAGCACCGAAAACAGCTTTGAGAGATTGGGGCAATATCCCCCAAGGCCTCCTAAACAGTTTCGTAGCCGGCATGAATAACAGGTGTAAAATGTGCATTAGCACCCGAGGACGGCATATTCCTTACTGAAAGTCCGATATCGATTTTTATTTTGGGAGTCTGACATATGTCAAACATGGTCGTTATTTATGTCTCTTATCCTGCTTTCGCGAGTGTTTTCGTTATAAATATACCACTTCATCTCTATTACGTATGTACTGTGTTTCATGTCATCCATCTTTGTCTATTCCTGTCCAACTATGTCTCTGTTCCTCAGCAACTGTCAAGCAGTATATTAGTATCCGTATGTGTACGTCACCTGACGCAGCTGATACATCAGAGAAAACTGTGTTGAAGAAGCTGCGCCTGACGATAGCAGCCAATCTGACGGCCGTCAATGTTGCATGGTTATCACGACTTACTTTTCCTTAAAATTGTATTTCTGGTACTAGTTACAAACTGAGTCACTTACACTTTGGGAAGTTAACTGAAACACATTCTTTGATATTCTAAAGGTAGCAGGACTAAAATACAGGGAGCGAACGGTAATAAACAACTTGTACAGAAGCCAGAAAGGTGTTATGTGTTTGGCAGGAAAGTAGTAGTTTAGAAGGGAGTGAGACAGAGTTGTAGCCTATCTCCCATTTTTTTTCAATTTGTACGTTGAGCGAGCAGTAGAGAACTTTAAGGAGCAATTTCGAAAGGGAAATAAAGCCGAGGGAAAAGAAATTAAAAGCTATGAGTTTTCTCGATCACACTATAACTCTGTCAGAGACGTTAAAGGACTAAGGAGATAAACTGAACGGAATGGATAGTGTTTTGAAAATAGATTATAGTATGAATATTAATGAAAATAACACAAGGACAACGGAATATAATGGATTTAAATCATGCGATGCTGAGGAATTTAGATTAGGCCACGAGACACTAAAAGTAGTGGATGAGTTTGGCTCTTTGGCTAGCAAAGTAACTGATGATGTTCGAAGTCCAGTGAAGATAAAATGCAACTGGCAATAACAACAAAACTATTTCTTGAAGAGAGAAATATGTCAACATCGAATATAAATATGTGTTTGCAAGTCTTTCCTGAAGGTATTTGACAGGAGTGTGGACTTGCACGGAAGGGAAATGTCGACGATTAACTACTGAAGATCTCCGTTCGCTCACTAGCCAGGAACAGAAATGCGAATCAACTACTCTCCCGTAAAGAAGCTCTTCAGTGGCTTTCAGACTCCACAGAGAGCTGAAGAATCGTCATTCGATTGAACAAAACAAGTACTCTGTCTCAGAGAAACGAATCACGCGCATCCTGTGTCGAAAGAAACACTCCTTAAAATTTGACCGCCAGCTCCTCCGCTGTGTCTATCACCAGCAGAGTCCCTTCTAGTGGTTTTCAGAGGCAAGTGGTCGCGATTGCTGGCGGTAGGGAAGTCTCCCTTCTCCCGCCATACACCGCTCCCAGCTGGACACGCGGCGTCTACATTTGCGCTCCTGACGAGGAATCCGAGTAGTCGTTACAAAATCAGTACCTCCCACTACATGGTCAATAACGTGCCAGCCAGTCACCTGAACCTCATATTCCTTTCAGAAGAATTTCTGTACGATTCCACTTCCGCTCCTTAATGCGTCTTTGTTTCTGCTGGAGGCGTGCTTCGGCGTTACCTGTGAGAAGATTCCACAAAGATCAGCTCGCGACTTGTCACCCCGCGCATACCTTCACACTAAAAGGATGTCCTTTCGAGTTCTTCTGCCCCCGACGATCTTCCTCCAGGCAAACTATTCTGAAATTTCTTTCGTCTCGCTAGACAGCACATCCTGCCCATTCTGTCTGTGCTACGGAGGATCTGCAGCCTCTGGCACCATAAACCACCGCCGCCTCGTAGTCCTCTCTGAGGGCAATGAATGTCCACCCTTGCAGAATAAGATGCTTCCCCACCTCTCCGTACCCGATAGCGGCTCCTGAGGAGCGCGAAGCCACCTGGTCTTTTTGTCAGCGCTCAGCCCTAAGTAACTCCCAGACATGCAGTGTTACAGAAACTGTTAGTAAGTGGTGCTAGCCAGTAACAGCCAATGAAATGATTACTCCAATCTGCTCTAATGTAAATAGAAATGTACAAGCGTTTTAAATATTTGGTGGCAAAATGTGGCCGCCTTACAAGCTATTGAAATGTGGTGCTACAAAAGAATGCTGAAGCATAGACGTGAAGATCGAATAAGTAATGTACTGAATGGAACAGGGGATAAAAGAAATTTATGGTGCAACTTGATTAAAAGAAGGGATCCTGCGACATCAGACAGTTCGTCAATCTGGTAATGAAGGAAAGTGTGGCAGATAAACATTATAGAATGAGATCAAGGCTTGAGTACAGAAGAAGGTTAAATGGATGCAGGTTGTAGAGAAGATAAGACTTGAACAAGTTAGTCTAGCGTAGAGAGTTTTATCAAATTGAAGAGACAACAGCAAGAACTTAATATGTGGCTCAATAAAAGTTACCATGAGCCATGCAATTTACGATGACATAACGTGGCCCACATGTCATGAAGTGCAGAATAGTATTTTTCTGTTACAGTAAACGGAGGAAATATATCAAACTAATGACCTTCATTAAAATACTATAAGTGGTAAACTGGTGCCAATCATCAAAAGACAGAGGCTGTACTGGTCTTTCAACTTGGTTTTCACTGAATCACTTAATAAGTAGGTCCAGATTTACAATGTGACAAGTGTAGTATGGACCTTGGAGCACAATGAGAAATGGTGCTGCCGGCCGCGGTGGCCGAGCGGTTCTAGGCACTGCAGTCCGGTACCGCGCGACTGCTACGGTCACAGGTTCGAATCCTGCTTCGGGCATGGATGTGCGTGATGTCCTTAGGTTAGTTAGGTTTAAGTAGTTCTAAGTTCTAGGGGACTGATGACCTCAGATGTTAAGTGCCATAGTGCTCAGAGCCATTTTTTGGAAATGTTGCTCCTAGAAGGGAAAGAGTATGGCCAGGCCGCCTGTTGCGTACAGGTAACGGATTAGCAATGATTGTACTATGCTAGGCTCGCCTTATGGAACACTTACTATAACTTCGTAAAGGTAGATGTAATCTGAGCACTACAGAATTAAAGTTCCTCCATGAGACTACATCAGCCGCTTAGTACAAAGCGGAACACACATTATTATATAACAGAGCAAGGCAATTACTAGCAATTTTACCAGGGCAAAGTACGAGTGTTCATGTCCGTATAATTAAGATAACTGAAGAGCAGTAGACGAAAGAAGAGTGCAAATGAATAAGGCATCTAATTCCAGGTACCAAAATACGACATGTAGAATTTCAATATTCCCTTTTAAGGAGAGGAAAACAAAAATTCTCCGTACCGCGTGTAGCTGAAATAAATAGAAATACAGTGAAAACTGGACGGCTGTTGTCGGATAGCGCTGAACTTTTACTGAAAGTAAGAAGGAAAAAAGAAAATTACGTTTTGCGAAAGTCTGTTTTACAATATGCTGCATTGTAGACTGCCCAGTAACGGATGGTAGGACATAGTTACCAGCCTGGACCTGATAACAAAGCGCAGTATTCAAGTTCAAACAGCCATTGCTCTACATTCATATAGTACGATGAATCACTGTTGGTAATGCGTATTGGGTCTGTTGTTGCAACTGCTGCATACGATAATAATTAAAAACGCTGGTAAAGAGACAGTACGCATTTCTATTGCCAATCGACAAGCTTGTCAACGTTTAGTTTTTGTACATTCAGTATCTGACATTTTGTACAACACTTTGTTAATCTTCTTAAATAGCTTTGTAGTACACTGAGTGAAAATCGCACCATTTCGAATCTTAAAAGTTATACTGCTGACGAATTTCTTTCGCTTATAAAGACATCTGTCATAATTCTAAGCAAAGTATGTTAAGTAATGTGAGAAAAAGGCATTATAGTTACTGGAAGATATGCTCTTTTATGTACAATGAAACATAAAACACAGCAATATCAGCGGGCATCTGTTAAAGCGAAGTCCCGTCATTACAATTTGCAGTTAGTTTAAATGGTTCAAATGGCTCTGAACACTACGGGACTTAACTTCTGAGGTCATCAGTCCCCTAGAACTCAGAACTACTTAAACCTAACTAACCTAAGGACACCCATCCTTGCCCAAGGCAGGATTCGAACCTGCGACCGTAGCGGCTGCGCGGTTCCAAACTGTAGCGCCTAGAACCGCTCGGCCACCCCGGCCGGCTTGAAGTTAGTGAGACGCACATCATTCAACGAAGATCGCGATATAGTATAGAACTAACTGTGTGGATGCTGCCGTGAAAACGTTGGGTTCAACGTAGAAAAAAATAAATTCTCTTTCTTATTTTATCGACTCTGCAGACACTTGACTGACCACTTACTCGATTAGCGACAGAAGTGCTCCACTGTTAACAGTACCGGGAGCGTACCTGGTTTATGTCTCTGCTACTCTCTTTCGCGAACAACTGTCAGAAGTGAGCTTCATTATTTTTGTAAAAAAAAAAATGCTGTAAATATTATCTAAAACTGGAGAACAGCCGACGCGAAGTCTATTTTACTGTTTTCTGTTTGTTGTTATTCGTCGGAGCTAGAACTAATAGAAGGGCATTTAGTAATTTCTGACTTGTTACATCAACGCTCAGCAGAAAATCATTGTGCCTTTTGTAGCCGAAATTGATAAATAAATATGAAAATAATTAAAAATATTTTACGTAGACCACAGCTGAAGTAAATTAGAAGTTATATGTGATTGTTTGGAGGTACTCATTATAAAACATTCCAGTCGGGAGTCTTTCCTCACTGCCCGCTCGTCCCTGACTCTCTAACGGGCGATAGGGAATGAAATCTTTATACACAATGAAATTAAGGAATTGCATACAGCTAGGAACTGTTGAAGAAAAGGATAACAGTTTCATTGCTCTCAGCTATTTCATCGTAAGTAAATGTTAGAGTCCCAACCAATTATAAACGTATGATTTGTAGAGTTCATTCAGTTACATTTCTATTTTACTGTGACCTTTATAGTTAAATCGAAAGCTATAAGCCATAGTTGCGAAATTAAATTTTTCCAGCTACAGTAACTACATCGACATAATAAGTCACACTACAAAAAAGTTAATAGTGACAGCCGATCTGAGAATTGCGCTTGGCCAGTAAGCGGAACAGCTCAGACTACTGAAAAAATAAAAATGGATAATAATCGTATACTAACCTAGCAGTTTCGTCAGCTTGCCTAAAAAATGAACGAATTAAATTTCCATTGCAAGATTGGGACCTATCGCCAGCAACGAAAACTTTTATACAGCTTGTGTAGTCCTTAGCTAAGACATTTACTGAAAAAAAATCCTTCATGCGTACGTAGCAGCAGCAAATTACGTCTGGGGTCTAGTGCTCAGAGAAACATTTTTACAGACGGACAGTTCATATGTGAATGTCGCTTGGCAATAAACGCAAGGGGAGAATATAAAAATAAAGAAAACGAGTGCAACATGATGTATCATGGCGAATAACAAAAATTTGTAACATTACAAGCTAAGAACGTTCATGTATAATACGTTATATTGTAAAAACGAAATTCGTAAAGTACACTGTTCTTTCTAATAATTGTGTGCGTAAGTATCGCCTGTACCATACGCTGTTTACGCACCATTGTGCAGAATCGCAGTTAGTTTTGAGTTTATGTTGACTGCATTTAATAGCTTGTTGCAGATAAAATTAATGCTAGGTGCGCTTCTGTAATTGAATCATACTCATTGAAATAGAGAATACCATTTAGTGAGATTGTTGTTTCATTTTGGAAAGAAAAACCACAGTCACGATTATCAGCAACAACCACAAAAATCTTTAAAAGTAACTGAAGAGGTAAGGAAAACTGACACCTAAATAATTTGTTTCAAGTACATATTATCCGTCATTGCAATTCCCATCTTCTTGGAACTTCTGGATTGACGCATTTTGACAAATTATCTTGCAGAACCATGTTGTATTAAACTGACGCAGTAGCCGAGAGATGGGAAGTTACAAGCGATATTTAATGCTAATGGCTGCCTCTCTGGAAACTATTTATACAGTTCAAACTAAGAACAGCCGACCAGTTGCAAAGGATAAAGCAATCTTTACCTAGGTTTCAATAGATATAAATCTATCTTCTTCAGAAGATGCAGTATTATAACAACATGAAGTTGTTATAATACTGCATCTTCTGAAGAAGATAGATTTATATCTATTGAACCCTAGGTAAAGATTGCTTTATCCTTTGCAACTGGTCGGCTGTTCTTAGTTTGATTTACGTGGAACCATTGCTGTAGCGCAGCTATGTTTAAAGTATTTATACAGTTGCTTATGCTAGTTGGAGACTCGCTAAAAAATAGAAAGTGTCACCAACATCCTGTAAATTCTGGCTGAACATTTCTCCGTCGACAACATTGTTAGAAACTGAGCAGAAGCCCGCATCAATTGCGTAGACGATTAGCAGTGGAATGGTCTCTGTCATTCACCATAAGAGAAGTAGGGAAAACACATATCACCTAAACCTGGATGACAGGCTGCATATTCGAACCTCATCTCTTTCGAATGCGAATACATTGCCTTAACAACTAGGGTTCCAGTCTATCGCCTTGTGTTTCCAAGCAGGAGATCATCTCCTTTAACCTCTGGGCTTCAAAGCGTCCTTTGTTCTTCGCCACCCCCTACATGTCTGGATTAGAGAAGTCGGCCGGAAAGAGGACGTCGTGCATTGAACAAAGGATACCCAAAAGAAGGTAAAACTGTTACTTAATAATGATAATAGTTTCTGCAGAAAATGACTTACACTACTGTTCGAACACGCTCGTAATGATTAAGGCTTCTCATGTAAGAAGAAGCATTATGCGCGTTACAGTAACGACATCTTAAACGCGTTGCGTCCGTATGCACAACCTAATGAATTTTACATGAATGAACCAAGCGTAGTATACCTGTAAATAAAGTGTTTATTCGCCGATATTAACAGAATCACGAGCAGCACGTGCAAAAATGTTCGCAAAAGTAAGAGAATCGTTGAAAATACAAGTACACATATTTAAAAATAAAAATCAAGTAAATGTTGTAGAATCAACCCAGTGACAATCCATGAAGGGTACTGTTATACCTGGCTGAAATGATGGATGATTTTGTGGAAAGTAAATATGATTATTTCTGAATCAAACTATTGTCATCCAAATAATGTCCGTAAGCGCATCGTGTATGTTCCATAAAGAGTGTAATTCTTTTATTCTCTCAGGAAAGATAATCCTCTCAAATTATTTGTTGCTTACAGTCGAGTTAATCTCTCCATTTTACAAAAATGTCATCTCTTGGAGCCGGCTGCGGTGGTCTCGCGGTTCTAGGCGCGCAGTCAGGAACCGTGCGACTGCTACGGTCGCAGGTTCGAATCCTGCCTCGAGCAAGGATGTGTGTGATGTCCTTAGGTTAGTTAGGTTTAAGTAGTTCTAAGTTCTAGGGGACTGATGACCACAGCAGTTGAATCCCATAGTTTTCAGAGCCATTTGAACCATTTGAACCATCTCTTGGAGCAATTTTTTGAGATCAGGTAAATGAAATGTCGCCTGACATGAGTGAAACAGTGTGAGGAAGAGGAAATATTTAGAATCCGAGCTGCTACGACATCCTTCAATAGCCGATGGGTCTTGTTGTAAGAGCTCTAATATCTGTCTTCTATTTTTCAACCAAGCCAATGAGCCAATAACATTGATTAATAAAAATTATTCACACCGTTTTCTAATGAGCCTACCATTTCATTCCCTGTCAACAAAATACGTCTTTTCTCTTTCTTTACCTTCAGTTTCGTACACCCTCATCTTCGTACCCCACTTTTTTAACAACGGGTTTGTCTTTAGGGTGTAGCGTTTATTGATAGATTCGAGTTTAGTCTTGTCCCATGGACATTCTCAAACACGATTTTTTAAAACTATAGCGCTTTTGACTTTAGTTACCAAACGAAACTCAGTAAGAAGTAATCAATTTCCACGTTGTTACATATTTGTAGGGAAACAGCAAAGGAGCCTTCCCAAAGAATGAGATAATACTCGTAATTCATTCGTGTGTTTCCTGGGCAACAGTACAAGTTACCAGATAGTTCTTCCATTCCGTAAGTATCATTACATCTACGAAGACATTGCAATAGCCCTTAGCAACTTATAAACTCATTAATCAAAGTTATTTATCTAGAAATAAGGAGGAGTAGTTATGTGGATTTCCACCAATGACATAAGTCATGCCAGTGAAGCGGTATTTATGTGCCAGTCAGTCATATGGAATCAGCTCTATAAGATGGGACGGGTCACAGTGGCAGAAAGGAGCTTTCGTGTTAGGACTCGTGCATGACCACACCACGAATGAGATTTCCAGATTTGTTGGTGTCTCAACAAAGGGATATTCAACTTGTCTATAACGTAAAATGTACGAGTTGCAGCCATATAAAACGGAATAAGAACAGTGGTTATAAAAACTTCATAATCGACAAACAGTTTTTCAAACCTGACATGAATTGCTGCAGTCAGTCAATAGTCAATGCAGGTCCATCACAACCAGTAGCCGTGCGAACATTGCGAAGTGAGATGAATGCCATGGGTACTTGGAGTCGGAAACGTTGCTAACAGGGATACATAAAGCTGCACGTCTTCAGAGGAATAAACGTCATAGAAAGAGGTCAGTAGGTTACTGGAGGCTGCATAATAGTGTGGGTCGATGAGCTGCAGTGCAGCCGTTTTTCAAATGATTCAAGACCCTCCAGTACACTGACAGCCGAATGAGACTTCTAACACGCAGTGCTTGGACGGTGAAGTTCAGGCCAGAAGTGGTTCTGTGGTGATTTGTGAGTATTTTTCGTACCATGACATAGACTCATTCATTTAGATTACATGCAGACGCACTAGGAGCTTAGTTTCAAATTTTTGATGACAAAGAGCTTTCCTTTCTTCTACATCTTAGTAATGAGTATACTCAGGACAAGTCGGTCTTCCAAAACGACAAGAGATGTATTTGCAGTGTTCCATGCTTCTGTTCCTCGTTTCACAAACACTCGGGCTCCCTATTTCACCTAGTTTGGCCGGCTACATCACCCAGACTTAACCCAATAGAAAATATCTGTGATTGTTACAATTTAGCAGTTCTACTGAGTATAATTAATATCAGTGGGTTACGTCAGCTCTGTATGACGTACGTAAAGATGCACGTGGACTTTCTTCTTCGCTAGAGGTAGTGTTTTACAGTGTTCGGATGATGTGTGCTTGAGGATGAATAATTTTATATCCGGTGTCTTTATGTATAGAATACTATTGTTGCTTGCACAGTATAATAAATGTTTATAGGTACCATTCCTCGCTTTGCAGAACAGCGTTTCTCCAAAGTAACTGTAAACAGATGTACTGCCAGTTCCAAAAATCCCACGCTCCTAGTGTTTCCACACTGGACAGGGCCCATTGTTTCTGAAGATTTGGCAACTATTTTAAAAAATTTCACAAGGAATTCTGACCGTCATCACAGTAGTCATTTACCCTGTGAGGCATCATAAAATCTTTGTTCCATATTTCGTAATATTCCTGGCCCGCTATGTTGTATACGTCTTTTAAGGACATTATGTAATTATTATTTCAAAAACGCTGCTAAGTCAGATAGTTTTAGTCGTTACCACATGTCTATTTCGGCATGCAGCCACTGTGAGATTATCTCTAAGTAAATGGTACATAATTTTGGTACAATATTTCTAAGACTTAAAAACCAAACTACACACCGCAGATAGTTTAGAACAAGCTATCCAGATTCTACACTTAACATGCAAAGGACCACTAATGAATATTTTGAAAGAATGGAAATCTGTTTACATATGGAAATGAGCGTTTGGCGTCATTGGCCGGGAGTCCCCTTGCGGGGCAGGTCCGGCCGCTTGGTGCAGGTCTTATTACATTCGACGCCACATTGGGCGACCTGTGCGCCTGATGGAGATGAAAGGATGATGAAGACAGCACAACACCCAGTCCCTAAGCGGATAGAATCCCCGACCCAGCCGGGAATCGAACCAGGGCCCGTAGGGCGGCAATCCGTCACGCTGACCACTCATCTATCGGGACGGACTATTTACGTATGAACAACTACCTACTAAAAATACTTAATGAGCAAAACGATCTAAAATAGAATAATTACATCGTAAACTTTACAGAAATATTCAATCAAGAAGACGAATAGAGGCACAAAATAGTACGAAATAACCAGAAATTACACAAGGCCAACAACTAGAGCACTAGCAAAGATCACCGAAGTTACAGCATGATAAACAAAACTGATGCGAAACCATACAATATCGCTGATACATCTGTCAAATAAGCTGTTTCATTGTTATCGGTCTAAAGAAAAGAAAGCAGTCTGGAAATTATGTCAGACGATAAGTCGTATCTACTATAGCTAACAGTTATTACTCCGAGAACTCTAATGGAGTGTAATGAAACTAGAGAGACAGCGACAGAACCTCGAAAACAAATGGATGTTAAACCCATTTGACGTATGTAACAAATTTTATAATAACATGTTCTAATAGTTATCTAGCTATAATGTTACAAATATCATACCAAAATTATGTACCATGTAATACAGATAACCAGACTATGAGTATTTGCCGAAATAGACCTATTATGACGAATAAAACAATCGGTAGCTATGGCCGAAGGGTTCTAGACGCTTCAGTTCGGAACCGCGCTGCTGCTACAGTCGCAGGTTCGAATCCTGCCTCGGGCATTGATGTGTGATGTCCTTAGGTTAGTTAGGTTTAAGTAGTTTTAAGTCTAGGGTACTGATGACCTCAGATGTTATGACCCATATTGCTTAGAGGCATTTGAACGAATAAAACGATCTGACTTAATAGCATTTTTGGAATCGTAATTACATTTATTCTACGTGTTTAATTTCAACAAACAGGTGTTAGACATGTAGGAGTCCCAGCAAACACGTTGAATCTTAGTAAAGGTGAATACGAAACCAACTTTATACATGATGTACCTTTATACATGAAATTACACTACAAGAGGTGCTGGATGTGACATCCCCTTAACTGTATACACAGTTCAACACAGTGCTGCTTGTTCGTGAATGTTATCAGTTCATGAGCAGTTGTAAACTCGTTGGAATACAGGCCAACTTTCTTAGCAGTTGTATGACACGTGCTAGGCGAGAGTACACATTCCTGCGATAAACAGGGAAAAGACTCTGAAAGCGACACTAACAAACCTCATCCATACTTTCTGGCACTAGGTGTGGGCGCCCCCCCCCCCCCTTGCCTTGATAGTCTAACAATGTTCCCAGCTTCGTCATCAAGTCTTGAACGCAATGTTTAGATGTTATACGTCGACCACCGAAACGTTCTAAAAACAGTCACGGACATGTATTGTAGGAACCATTAATGCAGGACTGTTTGATAAGAAAGACTCGCTCTTTCATAGAAAATCGATTGATCGTCAGAACCAACCAGCGCTAGAACAAGCAAGTCACACAGAACGCGAACCACGAAGAGTAAGCGAGACTACACTGAAACCCGATGCCCACACACAGCTCGCAGAATCTCGTTTTTGCTACATTTCACAGATATTACCACGCGACGAGTTACATGAGAACATTTGCCGTGAAATCGATTACTCTGGAAGCAACATTTACCAACATACGGGGGGGGGGGGGGGGGGGGGGAGGGGGGCGGGAGGGGCGAAAAGGTCTCATTCATCTGTTGCAACGTACAGGATGATGAAATTCTCCGTACCCCTATACCCCGTTTAGTATCAAATGTTGTTATGCAGGTTGGTAGCTGCATCACTGCTTACCTGTTGATGGAATCAGTTGTCGGAATTCATGTTTGCATTTTTCGCTGTCGCAGTTGAGTTTCAATTTTAGCAATGGCATATGTGTAGAGCACTTAGTGACAAGTGTGTGGGTGCACGAATGACAACACACGGGGCAGACGATAAGACAGATTATGGGAGCATTCCAGGAAAGATTTAATAAGTCAAAAGGCATCACATCTGGATTAGGAAAGTCTTGCTTTTGCTTTTGGCAGCGTTAAAGACAGGCCGAGGAGTGGAAGGACGAAGAGACGAGAAGAAACATGTGCCGGAGTTCCTGTTTCGATTGAACAATCTCCTGTGGAGTCGACACGAAAATGTGCTTCGGAGCTCGGTGTACCTAAGATAACAATGGGAGACCACATGAAAAAAAAAACCTTCACTGTCAGATCTATTCGATTACTTTCGTAAATGAGTTATCGTTTTCAGACTGGAATGAGCGCGTTTTAGCTTGCCGTGCTTCATTAACTCAATTTCCAAACGCAAGGAATAGTGACAAGTTTATGTTTTCAGATGAATGTGACATCCATCGCAGCTCACGAGCTAGAAGTATTGTCGTTTGGGCCAAAGAGAATACTCACTATACACTCGTGTAAGAAAAGAACCCTATTCACGTAATTATATGGGCAACAATGGTATCATAACATCTGCTTGGACCGCACTTTTTTGAAGGAACTCTGAATGGCACAAATTATTTACGCGTGTCACAAACGTGGTTAACAACTCTGCTTGGGGAAAGTGGCCTCACTGATCGCTTATGACTTTTCAGGCTTGCTGTAAGACGGAGCGCCTCCCCACTATGCTCTTGCAGTACGCGAGGCTCTTAATAACGATTTTTCAGAACGGTGGGAATGTCGTAGTTCATGTCCCATGAAACGGTCACCAAGATGTCCTGACCTCACCACTGCTTACAACTCGTCTTGGGGAATTATTAAAGCGGGTGCACGTGCAGGTCGTTATGCTACAAATGAAGAGCTGTTCAGTGCTGCTGAGGATGCATTTCGCACTATAACACCGGAAATGCTGAAAAATATGTCCAGGAAAACGTGGGGGGGTATGGAATGAGGGGGAACTTACTGATATATTGGACACTTAATATGTATGTTGGTACTTATTTATTTATATAAATGTCAAGTTCCGTAGGACCAAATTGAGGAGCAAGTCTCCAAGGTCATGGAACGTGTCAGTACATGAACTTACAACATAAAAAGTAATAACAGATAAAAATAAATGTTCATGAACCTGAAAGAAAATCAGTCCATAAGTTTAAGCAAACGGTATCAGCATTACAATGAGAATCATCTTAATTTTTCAAGGAAATCCTCGACAGAATAGAAGGAGTGACCCATGAGGAAACTCTTCAGTTTCGATTTGAAAGCGCATGGATTACTGCTAAGATTTTTCAATTCAAGTGGCAGCTTATTGAAAATGGATGCAGCAATATACTGCACACCTTTTTGCACAAGAGTTAAGGAAGTCCGATCCAAATGGAGGTTTGATTTCTGCCGAGTATTAACCGAGTGAAAGCTGCTTATTGTTGGAAATAAACTAATATTGGTAACAAGAAACGACAATAAGGAATATACATATTGAGAGGCCAATGTCAAAATACCCAGACTCGTGAAAAGAGGTCGACAAGAGGTTCGCGAACTCACACCACTTATTACCCGAACCGCCCCTTTCTGAGCCAAAAATATCCTTCTAGAATGGGAAGAGTTACCCCAAAACATAACACCATACGACATAAGTGAATGAAAATAAGCAATGTAGACTAATTTACGTGTCGAAATATCACTCACTTTCGATACCGTTCGAATAGTGAAAATGGCAGTATTAAGTCTTTGAACAAGATCCTGAATGTGGGCTTTCCACGACAGCTTACTATATATATGAACACCTAGGAATTTGAACTGTTCAGTTTCACTAATCATATGCCCGTTCTGTGACATTAAAACGTCACGTTTTGTTGAATTGTGTGTTAGGAACTGTAAAAACTGAGTCTTACTGTGATTTAACGTTAGTTTATTTTCTACAAGCCATGAACTGAGGTCATGTACTGCTCTACTTCAAACCGAGTCAATGTTGCACACAACATCCTTTACTACCAAGCTAGTGTCATCAGCAAACAGAAATATTTTAGAGTTACCCATAATACTAGAGGGCAAATCATTTATATAAATAAGGAACAGGAGCGGCCCCAACACTGATCCCTGGGGCACCCCCCCCCCCACTTGACAGTACCCCACTCAGATCCCACATCACAGCCGTTATCATCATTGTGAATAATGACCTTTTGCTGCCTGTTGCTAAAGTAAGAGGTGAACCAATTGTGAGCTACTCCCCTTATTCCGTAATGGTCCAACTTCTGGAGCAATATTGTGTGATCAACACAGTCAAATGCCTTTGTTAAAGCAAAAAATACGCCAAGCGTTCGAAACTTTTTGTTTAGCCAATCCAGTACCTCACAGAGAAAAGAGAATATAGCATTTTCAGTTGTCAAACGACTTCTAAAGCCGAACTGTACATCGTGTGATATAAAATGATCAATTAACCTTACATACACAGCCATTTCGATAACTTTTGCAAACACTGATGGCATAGAAATAGGTCTAAAATTATCTAAATTATCCCTTTCTCCCTTTTTATAAAGCGCCTTTACTACTGAGTACTTTAATCGCTCAGGAAATTGACCATTCCTAAAGGAAAAATTACAAATATGGCTAAATACAGGGCTAACATGTGCAGCACAGTACTTTAACATTCTACTAGACACTCCATCATAACCATGAGAGTCCTTAGTCTTCAGTAATTTGATTATTGTCTCAATCTCCCTCTTGTCTGTATCACAGAGGAGTATTTCAAACGTCAATCTCGGAAAGGCATTTGCTAAGAAATTTATATGATTTCCTGTAGACACTAAATTTTTATTTAATTCACCAGCAATGCTCAGAAAATGGTTGTTAAATACTGTACATATATCTGATTTATCAGTAACAGAAATATTATTACTGCATACTGACTTTATATCGTCAGCCTTGTGCTGCTGACCAGACACTTCCTTCACAACTGACCATATGGCTTTAATTTTATCCTGTGAATTAGCTATTCTATTTGCATACCACATACTTTTTGCCTTGCTAATAACATATTTAAGCACCTTACAATACTGTTTGTAATGGGCTACTGTAGCTTGATTGTGACTACTTCTAACATTTTGATATAATTCCCGCTTTGTTCTACATGATATCCTTATCCCACTAGTCAGCCAACCGGGCTGTCCATTACTGCTAGTACCCCATTTAGAATGTTCTAATGGAAAGCAACTTTCAAAGAGCATGAGAAATGTGTTATGGAAAGCATTGTATTTATCATTTATATTATCGGCACTATTATCTTGCCACTCTTGTTCCTTGACAAGTTTTGAAAAACTCTCTATTGCTGTTGGATTAACTTTCCTACGTAGTTTGTAATTAAATACGACATTGGTTAGAGTACAAAAACCTTTTAGTGTTAAAATTTGTGCATCATGGTCTGAAAGGCCATTCACCCTTTTACTAACAGACTGCCCATCTAGTAATGAAGAATGAATAAAAATATTGTCTATGACTGTGCTACTGTTCCCCTGCACCCTAGTTCGAAAAAACACAGTTTGCATCAGATGATATGAATTTAGGAGATCTACCAACATCCTTTTTCTTGCACAATCATGTACAAAATTAATATTAAATCTATTAGCGTTCGATGCTTGGAGGTACGGGGAGTTTTCGCTCAGCCTGTACCTTCATTTTTCAACTATGTACATGTACAAATTTCGTTTCGTATCCACTTTTATGAAGATTTTTATAGCACTTTTTGCAGGTCCCCTTACAAGTAGGACATTCTGCACTTTTGTATTGCACATTCTTAGGCAGTGACCGGGAATCAGCCAGGGTTTCCCTAAACAAGGATGGGTATCCACCAGAAAAACACATTCAGGCTATCCAGCATATCAGACCAACATTTCCTAATCCTTCTTTGAAATTATGTCGTCTTGCTTTAAGGTGTTAGAATTTTATTTTGCCATTGCTATTTCGGCATTAAGCCATTTTCAGGCATCTACAGAATGCAATACAACGTAATAAGAACAATGTATAGAGAGATTAACAGCAGGTACAACCAATTACACATTTATACATTACGATCATTTACACAGTCTGAGATTTATAAAATCAGATGTGACGAATGTGAAAATTTCTATTGGGGGAAAACACACTGACGTTCTCCACCAGGTTCTGGGAGCACACAAACATAAGCGAGAACTGTAAATCTTCATTTTGTGCACATCGCTGATACTACAGTAATAACATTAACAGCATCAGGGGTGAGCCGTGCGTGGCTCGTGTTCCCGCCAATTATGTATTTTACACCCTGTTTTTAACGTACTTCCACCTCACTACGTTGATTTAAATTACTGGTGTCACTGAGTTGCTGCTTTGCCTGTCTGTGAGCGGCGTTAGCAGCGCGTATCGATATATCCCCTCTCGTGGTATCTTTGCTTGACTGATATTTCTTCCCGGTCGCTGTCTGTCGTTAAGGAGTTCCGATTGGCAGTTCGTGTCGGGACTTCGGGTTGCGAGTTCGGGTCTGCCAGTTGTTTGAAACGCATCTGGAGCTCAGTCCGGACCTGCCAGTCGGGGAGTGGCTATGTGGCACTAGGGCAGTCGGCTGGAGCAGCAGTGAGGTCTGCACTGACATGGCTCGCCCGACCATTGCCGCCATGCATTACTTTAGCCGGGCCACGGTCTTGGTGGACTGTCGGTCGGTCACCCTACCGGACGACGCGTTTTGGCTCGCCGATCGTTCATGAGTCGGCTATGTGCAATGCGGCGCTGGTGCAGTCGGGTTGGAGTAGCAGCGAGGCCTGCGTCGACGTGGCTCGCACGACCACTGTCGCCACACATCACTTGCGCCGGGCCACGGTCTTGGTGGATCGTCGGTAGGTTGCCCTACCGGACGACGCGTTTTGGCTCGTCGATCGTTCGTGAGTTGGCTGTGTGTGTGTGTGTGTGCATCGACTCCCGATTTGTGTTCGTGTGTGCTTAGTTACTGTTGGGTATCGTTCTGGTCTTGATGCAAGTGTTTGTCAGGTTGTGTGTGTAGTTGGTGTGTTTTCCTTTGACAAGTGATTTAAATGTTGTCGGCATACCTGCTCTGAGAGGTCGGTCGTCTGATCGGGCGACGTGTAATTGGTTCTCTCAGCGCTTCTGGCACCCTTCAATTATCATCTTGTGGAACTTGTGTCGGTTCTTTCCTGGTGCAGGGATGTCGTTTAGCCAGTGGGCCTGTTTCCTCTGCATGGTTGGGTCCGAGCCAGTATTTCCGCCGTCGTGTGTCTGGAAGTGAGTCGGAGACACATCAGCAGTGCAGTCGCGACGGAGCAACAGTCGCGGACGGATCAGCAGGCAGTCGGTCGGTTGGTGCGGACCTGGGAAGACAGTCGCCTGGGTCCGCTGCCGGGCCCTGCGCAGTGTCGCAGCGTGTGTGGAGCTGTCCGATCGCTACAAGGTTCGTGGTTCGCCGACTCAGAACGTCAAAGTTGAGTAGTGGTTTGTTGTTGGGGAGGCTTTCCGGTGTGCAACAGGGAGTGGTTCTACTGCTGAGGTATAGCGGCCATGCTGTGCAATTAACTATTTTGGTCGACTACGATTTGAGTCCACCAGTGTAATTTTGTCTTGTGGCCGTTAGTGTTCCGGTTACCTGCCCTGGCCACTAACGTAATTTCTAGCAGAGTCCTTTCCTCACCTATTGTCGCTGTCCAACATGGTGTGTAATTTTGACAGCTAATACGTACTCCATTGTGGATTATCACGTTTGTAACTTTGCCGGTTGGGGTTCTCATGTACTGGTTGACGGAAAGCAAGTTGTTGGTCGCTCCGTGGCTGCCCCCTGGTTGGGTTCCGACGGATCAAGTATAGTTGGGCTCACCACTGTCTCACCTAAGTGAACGAGGGCAGACCGACCTCCCTGGAGGCCTTCTGAGTGCCACCGGTGTTTAATTATCCGTTGTCAGCTATTTTAAATTTTAGGCTTATGGTTATTGTTTGTTTCTTTAAATTTTGCAAACTAATTTTTAAATTTATCTTTCAAGCTTAAACACTGCGGCCTTCTGCCTTTAAAGATTATGGTAATATATTTTGAACTCTTGGAGTTTGATTGTGGCCCTCCGCCATTGGTATTGCACCTTGCATTAGTTGTTTCTTTAAATTATTTTATTGCTATCGTAATTGGATTGTTATCTTGTTGGTTTTTAGGATTTCTTGCTGTTAAACATGCTGACCTTCTGCCTTTAAAAGTATGTGGTAATATATTGTAAAATTTAGCAATTTAATTGTGGCCCTCAGCCATTTGTGTGGAACTTTGCGTATGTTGCTTTTTTGTTTTTGAATTATTTTATTGATATCTTAATTGGATTTTATTTAGTAGATTTTTTAGATTTCTTGTTGGTCTTGAGCCGGAAAGAGTTGCGTTAGGTGAAGATCCCGCTATGTGCCGCGTTGCTTGAAAAAATTACTAAATTACAATAAATAACAATTAGATGCCCTTTCCAGAATTCTATTACCTGTTCTGCCCAGCGGGTTTAGCGGGCGTTTCAAGGGGATCTTTAAACATACTACGTAGGGTCTAGAAAGGCAGATTAATGGGCACTCTAGAAGAAACTGAAGTTGTACGCGATGACATCCTAAACCATGACGCCAGCGGGTAACACCGCTGTGCCTCTCCAAAACAGTGGAAGAATGGGAGCTCTCACCAGGTCGGCACTATATTCACCACCAATGGTCATCTGTGGTAGTGCAGAAGCTGCTAGTCTCTGACCAATGGCGCACTATGATACAGTATGTGGCAGGGAGTCCATTTCTCGTTCTCGGGTGGCAGGCGTATTTGTGAAGGGGTTACTACGTGCTTGGTGCCTAATGCGGTGAACCCCACTTGTGGTGGTCAGACGTGGTCAAGCGGAACACTGAAGACGAGTACACTCGCCATCACATTCTCCTGCAGTCCAACATCGGGCCACTGCAACACCCGAAGGCACCACAGATCTGGATATTGAACTATTAGACTAGCCAGCAAGGTGGAGATCCTCAATGAGGCCTCTCTCAAACTCTGTCAGGTGCTGATAACGCTGTCTCACACGAGTACGCGGTATGTCCTTGTCCTTACACAGTGATCACTCGAAATCTAATGATTTTCCTGCCAGTTATATACCACACCAGGCCTGGTAACAACATTAAACACGAACACAAGTGATGGGCTCGTGTAGCCGTTCAAATTGTCACAGGGAACTGTGCAGCTTGAATCATTCACATACCCGCCTAGGGTGTGAACGTGTACGTAGTTGCATTTCCATCCGCCCATGTCTTCCAGGTGCCTCACTTTTTTGACACGCATTATACACTGAGGTGGCACAAGTCATGGAATGCCGATATGCACAAATGCAGATGGCGGTAGTATCGCGTACATATGGTATAAAAGGATAGTACCTTGGCGCAGCTGGCATTTATACTCAGGTGATTCTTGTGAAACAGTTTCCGACTTGATGATGGCCGCACGAAGGCAATTAAGACTCTGAACGCGGTATGGTAGTGTAAGCTAGATGGATGGGACTTTCCATTTCGCAAATAGTTCGGGGCCGGCCGGAGTGGCTGTTGTGGATTGGCAAGAGAGCCAACCCACTATGAGAGGAAGCCGAAAGGCACGCGTTTTAGCTCACGCAGGCTGGCGTGAGGTCTGGAGCAGGTCAAGGAAATGAGACTATCAAAAAAGGACGTAGCTGAGGAATACTTAACTTTAATCCATAATTGGTGAAAATCGCTCTTGACGGTACATGTTTTACAGCATCAATAGTAACTGGTAATGGAGCCTTGCTAGGTCGTAGCAAATGACGTAGCTGAAGGCTATGCTAACTATCGTCTCGGCAAATGAGAGCGTATTTTGTCAGTGAACCATCGCTAGCAAAGTCGGCTGTACAACTGGGGCGAGTGCTAGGAAGTCTCTCTAGACCTGCCGTGTGGCGGCACTCGGTCTGCAATCACTGATAGTGGCGACACGCGGGTCCGACGTATACTAGCGGACCGCGGCCGATTTAAAGGCTACCACCTAGCAAGTGTGGTGTCTGGCGGTGACACCACAGTGGCCGAGCGGTTCTAGGCGCTACAGTCTGGAGCCGCGCGACCGCTACGGTCGCAAGTTCGAATCCTGCCTTGGGCATAGATGTGTGTGTTGTCCTTAGGTTAGTTAGGTTTAAGTAGTTAAGTCCCATAGTGCTCAGAGCCATTTGAACCATTTTTGAAATAGTTCGGGAATTCAATTTTCCGAGAACCACAATGTCAAGAGAATACCAGATTTCAGGCATTACCTCTCACCATGGACCACGCAATGGGCGATGGCGTTCACGTAACGACCGAGATCGCTGGCGTTTGGGTAGAGTTGTCAGTGCCAACAGACGGGCAACACTTTGTGTAGTTAACACAGAAATCAATAAATCAATATGGGGCTTACAACGAACGTATCCGTTTGGACAGTGCGGAGAAATATAACGTTAATAGACTACGGCAGCAGACGACCGACGCGATTGGTTTTGTTAACAGTACGACATCATCTGCAGCGTCTCTCCTGGGCTCGTGACCATATTGATTAGATGAAGAGGGGAACCGTGGCGCCAGCCGGCGTGGTCGTGCGGTTCTAGGCGCTTCAGTCTGGAACCGCGTGACCGCTGCGGTCGCAGGTTCGAATCCTGCCTGGGGCATGGATGTGTGTGATGTCATTAGGTTAGTTAGGTTTAAGTAATTCTAAGTTCTAGGGGACTGATAACCACAGATGTTAAGTCCCATAGTGCTCAGAGCCCCTTTGGGAACCGTGGCCTGGACAGATGAGTCCCAATTCCAATTGGTAAGAGCTGATGGCAGTGTGGTTCTGACCCCACGACACCATGGATCCAAGTTGTCAACAAGGCACTGTGAAAGTTGGTAGTGCCTCCATAATGGTATGGCCTGTATTTGCATTGCATTTACTGGGCCCTCTGGTCCACTTGAACCAATCTTTGACTGGAAATGGTCATGTTCGGCTACTTGGAGACCCTTTGCAGACATTCATGGACCTCATGCTCCCAAACAACGATGGGATTTTTATGGATGAAAACGCACCATGGCGCCGGGCCACAGTTGTTGACATTTGTTTGACGAACATTCTGGACTATTCAAGCGAATGAATTGGCCACCCGGCTCGCCCGACATGACTCCCACCAAACATTTACGGGACGTAATGGAGAGACGTCAGTTCGTGCACAAAATCGTGCACCGGCTACACTTTCGTAATTATACCCGTGGTCTAGGGGTAGCGTCTTTGATTCATAATCAAATCGTCTTCGGTCCCGGGTTCGATCCCCCCCACTGCCTAAATTTTGATAAATAATCAGCATTGGCGGCCGAAGACTTCCGGCATAAGAAGTCAGCCTCATTCTGCCAACGGCCTTGTCAAAGAGAGCGGAGGAGCGGATAGAGGTTCAGGGCACTCTCTTGTCCTAGGTGTGGGAAATTGCCCCTGAAGGCGGAAGAATCAGCAATGATCAACGACATGAGGATGCAGAAGGCAATGGAAACCACTGCATTAAAGACACGTAACGTGTATTCACAGGACATGTGGCCTGTATTTGAAGAAGTGTCATGATGATCTCTCCATTGGCAAAAGATTCCGGAATAGTCCCCCATTCGGATCTCCGGGAGGGGACTGCCAAGGGGGAGGTTACCGTGAGAAAAAGATTGAATAATCAACGAAAGGATAACGTTCTACGAGTCGGGGCGTGGAATGTCAGAAGCTTGAACGTGGTACGGAAACTAGAAAATCTGAAAAGGCAAATGCAAAGGCTCAATCTAGATATAGTAGGGGTCAGTGAAGTGAAGTGGAAGGAAGACAAGGATTTCTGGTCAGATGAGTATCGGGTAATATCAACAGCAGCAGAAAATGGAATAACGGGTGTAGGATTCGTTATGAATAGGAAGGTAGGGCAGAGGGTGTGTTACTGTGAACAGTTCAGTGACCGGGTTGTTCTAATCAGAATCGACAGCAGACCAACACCGACAACGATAGCTCAGGTATACATGCCGACGTCGCAAGAACAGATAGAGAAAGTGTATGAGGATATTGAAAGGATAGTGCAGTATGTAAAGGGGGACGAAAATCTAATAGTCATGGGCGACTGGAATTCAATTGTAGGGGAATTAGTAGAAGAAAAGGTTACAGGAGAATATGGGCTTGGGACAAGGAATGAAAGAGGAGAAAGACTAATTGAGTTCTGTAACAAGTTTCAGCTAGCAATAGTGAATACCCTGTTCAAGAATCACAAGAGGAGGAGATATACTGGAAAAGGCCGGGCGATAAGGGAAGATTTCAATTAGATTACATCACGGTCAGACAGAGATTCCGAAATCAGATATTGGATTGTATGGCGTACCCAGGAGCAGATATAGACTCAGATCACAATATAGTGGTGATGAAGAGTAGGCTGAAGTTCAAGACATTAGTCAGGAAGAATCAATACGTAAAGAAGTGGGATACGGAAGTACTAAGGAATGACGAGATACGTTTGAAGTTCTCTAACGCTATAGATACAGCAATAAGGAATAGCGCAGTAGGCAGTACAGTTGAAGAGGAATGGACATCTCTAAAAAGGGCCATCACAGAAGTTGGGAAGGAAAACATAGGTAAAAAGAAGGTAGCTGCGAAGAAACCATGGGTAACAGAAGAAATACTTCAGTTGACTGATGAAAGGAGGAAGTACAAACATGTTCCGGGAAAATCAGGAATACAGAAATACAAGTTGCTGAGGAATGAAATAAAAAGGAAGTGCAGGGAAGCTAAGACGAAATGGCTGCAGGAAAAATGTGAAGACATCGAAAAAGATATGATTGTCGGAAGGACGGACTCAGCATACAGGAAAGTCAAAAAAACCTTTGGTGACATTAAAAGCAGTGGTGGTAACATTAAGAGTGCAACGGGAATTCCACTGTTAAATGCAGAGGAGAGAGCAGATAGGTGGAAAGAATACATTGAAAGCGTCTATGAGGGTGAAGATTTGTCTGATGTGATAGAAGAAGAAACACGAGTCGATTTAGAAGAGATAGGGGATCCAGTATTAGAATCGGAATTTAAAAGAGCTTTGGAGGACTTACGGTCAAATAAGGCAGAAGGGATAGATAACATTCCATCAGAATTTCTAAAATCATTGGGGGAAGTGGCAACAAAACGGCTATTCACGTTGGTGTGTAGAATATATGAGTCTGGCGATATATCATCTGACTTTCGGAAAAGCATCATCCACACAATTCCGAAGACGGCAAGAGCTGGCAAGTGCGAGAATTATCGCACAATCAGCTTAACAGCTTATGCATCGAAGCTGCTTACAAGAACAATATACAGAAGAATGGAAAAGAAAATTGAGAATGCGCTAGGTGACGATAAGTTTGGCTCTAGGAAAAGTAAAGGGACGAGAGAGGCAATTCTGACGTTACGGCTAATAATGGAAGCAAGGCTAAAGAAAAATCAAGACACTTTCATAGGATTTGTCGACCTGGAAAAAGCGTTCGACAACATAAAATGGTGCAAGCCTTTTCGAGATTCTGAAAAAAGTAGGGGTAAGCTATAGGGAGAGACAGGTCATATACAATATGTACAACAACCAAGAGGGAATAATAAGAGTGGACGATCAAGAACGAAGTGCTCATATTAAGAAGGGTGTAAGACAAGGCTGTAGCCTTTCGCCCCTACTCTCCAATCTGCACATCGAGGAAGCAATGATGGAAATAAAAGAAAGGTTCAGGAGTGGAATTAAAATACAAGGAGAAGGGATATCAATGATACGATTCGCTGATGACATTGCTATCCTGAGTGAATGTGAAGAAGAATTAAATGATCTGCTGAACGGAATGAACAGTCTAATGAGTACACAGTATGGTTTGAGAGTAAATCGGAGAAAGACGAAGATAATGAGAAGTAGTAGAAATGAGAACAGCGAGAAACTTAACATTAGGATTGATGGTCACGAAGTCAATGAAGTTAAGGAATTCTGCTACCTAGGCAGTAAAATAACCAATGACGGACGGAGCAAGGAGGACATCAAAAGCAGACTCGCTATGGCAAAAAAGGCATTTCTGGCCAAGACAAGTCTACTAATATCAAATACCGGCCTTAATTTGAGGAAGAAATTCCTGGGGATGTACGTCTGGAGTACAGCATTGTATGGTAGTGAAACATGGACTGTGGGAAAACCGGAACAGAAGAGAATCGAAGCATTTGAGATGTGGTGCTATAGACGAATGTTGAAAATTAGGTGGACTGATAAGGTAAGGAATGAGGAGGTTCTACGCAGAATCGGAGAGGAAATGAATATGTGGAAAACACTGATAAGGAGAAGGGACAGGATGATAGGACATATGCTAAGAGATGAAGGAATGACTTCCATGGTACTAGAGGGAGCTGTAGAGGGCAAAAACTGTACAGGAAGACAGAGATTGGAATACGTCAAGCAAATAATTGAGGACGTAGGTTGCAAGTGCTACTCTGAGATGAAGAGGTTAGCACAGGAAAGGAATTCGTGGCGGGCCGCATCAAACCAGTCAGTAGACTGATGACACAAAAAAAAAAAAAAAAAAAAAAAAAAAAAAAAAGGCAGCATCGCTCAATATTTTTGCAGTGGACTTATATGCCACGTCAAGTTGCTGCACTGCGTCGGGCAAAAGGATGGCCGACACCTCAAAATTATTTCATTATTATTATTAAAATCCTAGGTATTTTGGTACGTTAGACTGGGCCTGATGACAAGTTATTGTTGTGAGTAGGACGGGGAGAGAGTAAATTGTGATCCCTCCAGAAACGAAGCCTTTACCACCGGGTGCTAGGATGACAGGGAGGTGAGCAGTCCTAGACCATATCTGTGAGGCGGATTAACAATTTTCTGGTAATAGTGGTCCACAGCTTCTATAAATTTTTTAAATGAAGCTATCTTGATTTCAGCTGTTAGAATTTTATTTCATGATTGCAGCTTCGGCATTAAGACACTTTGAAGCACCTACATAGCATAATACAGTGTAATGAGAACAGTGTAAAGTTGGATTAATAGTATGTACATCCAATTTTGAATTTTGGTGATATTCTTATACTTACAAGATTTTGACATATGCATTTCCGTTAGGCAGAGATAACAACGTAATATTTACCTCAAAGAACAACTAGTCAGCGGTGCTAATGAATATTCCAGCCGGCCGGTGTAGCCTATCGGTTCTAGCCGCTTCAGTTTGGAACCGCGCGACCGCTACGGTCGCAGATTCGAATCCTGCCTCGGGCATGGATGTGTGTGATGTTCTTAGATTGGTTACGTTTAAGTAGTTCTAAGTTCTAGGGGACTGATGACCTCAGATGTTAAGCCCCATAATGCTCAGAGCCATTTGAACCATTTTTGAGTACTCCGTTTTATGTACTGCAATATTGAGTGGATTGTATCTGTCACACATTGAACAGTGCGCACTTAAAATACATGACAGTAAATGTCTAAAACAACTGAGACGTCTGTTTATTCATTTAGAATGTATTGTGGTTGTTCTGTGAAGTCTGACGGCACATAGGTACGTCACGGACATCCTGCATCCTCATGTGTTTGGTCTCATCGTGGTGCCACTTTTCGACAGGACAACGTATGTCCACACATCGCATTGTTTCTCTGAACTGTCTGGTTGATCTTGAGGTACTTCTGTAGTCACCAAGATCCCCAGAGTATCCCCGATAAACCACGTGTGGGACCAGCACGGAAGTGAACTTCATCCCAGTGCTACTTTCCGCGATTTCAAGCACTAGCTATAACATTTATGGGTCGACATTCCACAGGAGAGAATACAACGGTTTTACGACACTCGTATCTTCATATCATAAGATACAAGACATGGCATTACATGGGTATATAGCATTTCAAAAGCATACATGCGAAAATTTGAGAAGGCATGTGTCAGACAATTAAATTAAGAACTATGGTAGCAACAAACTCCCAAAACTCTGACAACTTCATAGTTCTACATAGTACGAAATTGAAGTATGCAGTATGCAGGCAATGACGGATGACATGAAACATAGTACGTACGTAATAGAGGTGGAGTGGTATATTTGTAATGAATAATGGTGCAGATTTCACTACAGGGGAAAGCTGGATAACAGACATAAGTAACGTTCATGTTTGACACACATCAGACTTCTAACATAAACGTCGATATTGGTAACCCATAGGCCCTCCTTAGGCACCAATATACACTCACGTACAGAAAGAAAGATTCGACATCTTGAACGACTAGAGATAGGGCGTTTATATTCACAGAACATGTACACTAATGTGTTCTTCAGGAACGATTAGAATTTGAACCATGTTGACTCGCGTGTTCAGGATCAACATCGATATAGTTGTGCATCACCATTTACAGGTAAATTGTGCCTGCGGCTCTCGTTGTCGCTATAAACCGAAGATAATGTATCAGTGTGACTTGAGCAGGCGTGCAGGATGCCTCGCAGATGTTTGCGCGAAACGTCCCGTCAACTCAGTGAGTCTGAAAGGGCGCATTATTGGCATGAGAGAATGCGATGCATCCATCCGGGAAATTGCTGCTCGTGTGGGACGAAGAGTTGTGGTCGTGCAACGGGTGTGTGCGGAACTGTTCACGGAAGGCCGCAGAACACGACGAGATGGATCAGGTCGCGCCACCCAGACCACCACCCGAGAAGATCGACACCTCATCCGAATGGCGTTTCAGGGCAGATCTGCGTCCTCGTCAGCTCTGGCGCAACAGTGGAACAGTGTAACACATCGTACACCTTAAGGGATGACAGGCTGTCGCCGTTTGTTTTGGCATGGGTTACTTCTCTGCCTACCTTTGACGAATGTGCTGAAACATGCTAGACGGCAGCGTTGTATGCAACAACGTCAATGGGGAAACCGTTTTCAGACGAATTCAGGTTCTGTTTATTTGAAAATGATGGCCTCATTTTGGTTCACTACAGACACGGGCAGTGCCATCACAGTGACTCGATTCGCAAAAGACATACAGAGTCGATTCAAGTCACTGTGGTGTGGGGTTACAACAAAGAATCGCTGTTGGTGCATGTTCAGGCCATTGTGACCCGTGGACCTATGTGAACGACACACTACGACGTGTAGCCATCTCCTTTCTGCACGACACCCCAGACACCATGTTTCAGTAAGATAATGCACGACTACAAGTTGATCCACGAGCACGTGCCTTTTTGGGGCCACAGGATGTCAGCCACTCTTCTTTCAAGGTAATTTCAATTCTTTGAACGGTTCGGAGAGGGAGTGTTCGTTGAGAAGCACGTCTATCAAGAGCAACCCAGGCATGCTGTAAAGGTCTTAGCTCCGGTGAGTATGCAGGCCAATCCATACGTTCAATATCTTCAGTATCCAGTGGATCCGACACCTCAGCTTTCCTGTGTGGGTGGACACTGTCGTCCATAAACAGAAAGTGTGGCTCTCCCACACCTCTAAAAAGACGAACAGGATCCAGAATAATCTCCCTACAATACCCCTGTGCTTTAACTGTACTTCATGCAAGGGTATGCAGAGGTGTTCGGCCATTGTGCCCACATCATAACGCCTAGACCAATAGACTACATTCACAAACGTTCTGTGGTGTATAACGTGACCCTCTCTCTCCCCACAATAACTGGCGGCCAGAACGCGCGCCACAGTGATGTAGGATTCGTCGGAGAACATCACCGTTGCTGACTCCAATCAACATGCTCCCTACACCAACGAACTTTTTCTTGATGGTAGCGTGGCTAAAGTGGGCTTCCGAGCATACGAACTAGCCTGATTCAATCGCCTCGAAATGTTTCTGGTAGAGACGCGCGTACCAGTAGTGATGAGCTGTCGAAGGCATACAGATCTTCCCCGCACAGGCTTCGCCTCCCTCTACACTGCTCTTTACTATAATTGGTTGACTGATCCGTAACAGTTGTCGGTTGTTTCACAGTAATTTGCAGAGGTTTGTTACCAAGTGTCATCTGTTCGTCAGCAATTATCAAATTGTGTAAGTAAGTTTTTTATTGTCTACTACGGGGAATGCATACCTGAAATTACGCCCTCTACTGTTGAAACACCTCGAATTCTGCTTCAGATCTCCCAGCAGGTAAATGCTGTCCGAGTTTCGTCACTCACAAATATCTTTCTCCAGCTTACCTTTAAAACATGAGCACGAGAAGGAAACTGAAAGTGCCAAAATCGTGAATACTGGAACGATTTGAGGTAACAGCGACTTCACTGCCTGTCTAACAAGTGAACAGCCACCTTCATAGACAGGGACCTTATTTTGAGGTACTACATGTTTTAAAACATTTTTTTGGAGAACGGCGCTTTTGAATTTAATTCCCGCAGTACGTCGGATCTCTCCTCTTTGCTTGAAAGCTGCGTTCTTTGACCAACAGCGGACAGAGAAAAGGTAATGCTGATGAAGATGAGATGGGCGCCAGTGCCGCGCTGCCTAATGAATGCAGAAGCAGACCCAGTGGGAGGCGAGAAGAAATAAAACTGTGTGCCGGCTTGCCGGACGGGCCGGCAGTAAACGCCCTCTGGGGGCGGGCGGAGAAAGTAAAAGCAGGGAGGCCGTAAAGCGCGCGGGAAGCTCCCTCGCTCTCCCCAGGGGGCGACGCGACGACCTAACGAGGACTCAGCGGAGGTTGCCTCAGTCAAATTGCGCCAAAGTAGCTCTCGCACAGGCGGGACCTGGCCCGTTCAGAGTTTGAACGTGTGTGTGTGTGTGCGTTTTACGCCGTGTCGTAGGAGGATTACACCCACGTTGCCTCAAGCCAAGCCGTCTTTCCTCTTTCACAATATATCTGGCGCTCGCATTCAGACGAGAGCGTGGAGTCTCGTGGGATCATGATCCTCAGTTTACAATCCTACTACGCGTCTGTAGCAAAAGTTCGTATCACCGGGCTCCCAGTGACGCTGTGGCCGGTAGAACAAATGGCAGTTACGAGTGGTATGTAATGGCTAAGTTCACGTAATCAAACACTGGGTCCAAAACACAGCTAGTTCGTCGTGAGCGTATAATATTAGTCCAGAGTGAATACCAAAAGAGAGAAAACCGTAAAATAAACAGACGTCGACACTGTATAAAACGGGGCGCTCTGAGGGCTTTAAGTGATGACAGGTAAGTGGCTGTGCAGTCCGTGAGTGCACAATTTAACCAGAGCATTAATCTATTGTCCTCCCGGCTTGCGCGGTCTGCGAAGTCACGAGGAGGTGTATCTACTAGCCTGCTGCACCCCCTCTCAGACTCCATATCAATGCTGTGGCACTTTCGGACACGGGAACTTCCTCCTTCCTCCCTCCCCCCCCCCCACCCCCCCGCTCCGACCCATCCCCAGAAAGAATGTATGGATCAGTACGTCAGTACGGTAAATGATGTAACTATTTCACGTACAGGGGTGAAAGAAGCTTTAGGTCTGTTAAAAAATAGGAAGTCTCGAGGGAAAGATAGGATTCTCACTGAATTACAGGAGCATGGAGGATATCTACTAACTGAACAATCGACCAAGTTGATTAACAATACTATAACTCGTAACACAATTGCAACGAATGGAGAACTAGTATTGCAATTCTCATGAACATAAAAGGAGATACGAAAGACCCATCCAACTACACAGGGATATATCTAATGAGTGCAGTTCTTAAGCTCATAACAAAAATAAAAGGAAAGAAAATACAATTACAACCCTGGCAGAGGCGCAGTGTGTTTTAGGTTGAGTACGTCACACGCAGATGCAGCATTCATTCTTATACAGGTTGTAGAGAACTCCGTTGAATACAACAGACCAGCTTTTCTTTGTTTTATTGATAACAGAAGGCTTTCGATTCCATAACAGATGTTTTAAATCTGCTCCACAATACGGTGATTCCTTCCAACTTAATAAAAACAACTGAAGACATTTATTCGAACAACTACATCCAGGGAAAAGTTGCTTCCAGGTTAGCTAGCAGCACAGCAATTAACAATGGCATTAGGCAAGGTGACTCTTTGTGCCAGCTACTTTTTAATGTAGTGGTGGACGTGGTGATAAGGAAGATACCGACTGGTGGTTGTTATAGAGTGGGCAACGAAGAAACAAATATAATATTTTAGGCTGACAATGCAGTTCTGTCGACAAACAGTGAAGATAACTTGCAAAACCTTTTACATACATTTAAAGTGGCAACAAAAACCTAAATATGGTCATACCCACTCAAGAAACCAAACGTATGACGACATCTGTGGAACCAATTAGATACTAACTGGACGTTGATGGAAAAATTATTCAATGGGTACTGACATTTAAACATCTTAGTATTGAACTGTGTAGGAGTGGAAACGACGAAAAGGAAGTTGGAGAACAAATGAATTGGCAGGTGTTTAAATGATACTATTTGGAAACAGAAGCACATAGGAACAGCTAAGGCAAGAAAATACAAAATAATAGTGAGACCAGTTACGACATAACATACAGATGGAAGAACGTTGGAAACATCAAGAAGAAAGAAACTTTTGGAAACTGCAGAAATGAAAATTTTTCTAAGGGTTAGAGGGAATACATTGAGAAATAGAGGAAAACTTTAGAAAAGAATGTAAAGTGGATTCCATTAATGAGTGATTACATAAGAGAAAGCAAAAGATGGAGCGACAACGCCAGGTTAGACTGTTGGGTACTGATGGAAAAAGGCTTTCGT
Source organism: Schistocerca americana (assembly GCF_021461395.2). Lineage (NCBI taxonomy): Eukaryota > Metazoa > Arthropoda > Insecta > Orthoptera > Acrididae > Schistocerca > Schistocerca americana. Next base: position 212,988,909 of record NC_060125.1, on the reverse strand, counting down.
CTAGGATGAAAGGAAGAAGCAGAATTATTACGGTATATTAATAATTTTTACTTATGGACCGTCTGACATAAAATTCACACTTGAAAAAGAAAAAGAAAATCAAATAAATTTTCTTGACATTACAATTAAAAAAGAAAACGGTAAACATACATTTAACATCTTTAGAAAACCAACAGCCACAGACACAATAATACATTCCACATCCAACCACCCCCACAGCCAGAAACTTGCAGCACTAAGACACATGTTACATAGATTAAACAGAATCCCACTCAGCAAGAGAAACTATGAACAAGAAATGAGTACAATCATACAAATAGCTAGGAACAACGGGTATGACACACATGTGGTACACAAGCTCAATCAAAAAATAAAAACCAAATAAAAAACAAACACAACAGTTCCACAATGCAAAAGAACTCACAAGCTGAAAACTTACAAACACACTCAACAAACACACACAATGACAACACCACACAGAAAAGAACCAGATGGTACACCATGACCTACACACATAAACTAACACACAGAGTTGCAAACATCCTAAAGAGACAGGGCTTCAAAATAGCATATAAGCCTGGGCAAACCCTTCAGTCACACCTAAGCCAGCCAGCTACCAAGAGAGACAAATTCCAACAATCAGGAATATATAAACTTGAATGTCAAAGTTGTGATGCAGTATACATAGGCATGACATGCAGGAATTTTGAAACAAGATACAAAGAACTTATCAGATGTTGGAAGTATGTAACAAACCATTCCACATTTGCAGAGCATTTAAAACACTACAACCATCATCCTACAAACATGGAACAAGAAATGAAAATAATGAGGACAAGCAACCATGACAAACATCTTATACAAATGCAAGAAAACTTCCACATCCAGAAAGCCATAGCAGAAAACAAACATGTGATAAATGAACAAACACACATCAGCACAGGCTCCCTACTACACTTAATAAAGGAAATGATAACATAAAACAAAAAATAATAAAAAAAGAAAAGAAAACTCTTGCCCACATCATCTGGAGACACACACACACAGCAATATATAAACACCAAAACACACACACACACACACACACACACACACACACACACACACACACACACACAAACGCACACACAAATGCATACACGAACAGACCACAGATACTTCAATAGTTACACTCATAAGTTTGGCAATAACATTCGATCTTTGGCAAAAACATTTGACAGTCGGCAACAGAAACCAAAACATTGCTTTAAAACAAGCGTTCAGTGCATAGTGTTGTGGAATGGGGAAAAAACCGCAAATTGGCGTTCATAAGAAGAAGAACAACAACAAAAATGCAACAGGAGCGTAATATGTAGGAAATTGCCCACACAACCTGTAAGTACAGTTCAAAACATTACTACTTAATAGGAAATACCAACCACCAGAACTGTTTATAACCTATAGGCACAATGACAAAAATGTAAATAAAATAGCTAACATATGTACATATTCCAGGCCACTGATGATGCCTTGCAGAAAATAAAGGCGAAACGCGTATGGCACTAAAATTGTGTTTTATTCAGTTGCTGTCAGACGGTCCATAAGTAAAAATTGTTAATATACCGTAATATTACACGCAACTGAGGAAGACGGGACTATAAAAGTTGAATAAGAAGCAGAAGTTGAAGAAGAAGGAAATTTGGCTGGATGTTAGTTCCAAGTGAGGTTCTCATACATGAAGGTAGAGATAAAAGATCCTTGACAGCGTAGGTTTCAAAGATTTATATCACACAATAGAACGCGCCAGACAAGTGGGGATGTTCTGTCTGTATTGGTGTTTTAGCTCTACATTAGTCAGGGCAGTGAGCTGGAGCACCATCATGTAGTAATCACATTATCTTTCGTATCACGTAACGCACGTCATTCAGTAGGAGAGGCAGGGTAACCTGCAGGAAGTGCAGATATGCCTCACCTGTGAAGCGTTATGGGAGGATTGCTGGCCCCACGAGACGGTCGCCAATAATGCCGGCCCACACATTGAGGCCGAACCGGTATTGACTGTTCGCTGTCACCACACCATGGGGATACTTCGTATCACACATGTATATGTTGTTAGGGGTGACGATACTGCCCCCCGTAAAGGACAGAAATTCCAGCACCGTGGTGGCATGGGTGACGAACCAGAGACAAAACCGTCGCCCTGGAGACAAATTCGTAGGAAATAAGGCGTACACGTGTCGTTTAAGTTATACGGACAGTGGCAGTTGATGTGGAGAAAGTTCCACGCCGTTGTCTGGCTTACCCCATTCTGGAGGATCACATGCCTGCTGCTGATACGGGGATCACTGCCAAGGATCTTTTATCTGCATCATCAGTTGGATGTGCCTTCCCTGGAACGCATTGCCAGGCGTATGTTTATAGGACCTTTCTTGCTCTTTATTCCGTCAGGGACCTTTTCAGTTTGTCCCATTCAGCAAAATCACCCTGCATAAAACTAAAATTTTATCTGCTAACTTCCGGAGAAAAAAGTAGCATGAAAACTAAGAGCCTCGAAAACGGTAAGGAATTATAAAAATCACGAACTGTGTTTAACACATAATACGTTCCTACTATTTTGTAAGTGGGCCTCCACACTCGGCTGGGCTTCCGGAAAGACTAGCTACGGAAAAACTTCTTGCCTGGGAAAGGTACTCGTTTACAGCATTACCGTACCTTCTGTCAGACTACAAACCCGCACCGTACGTGAGACAGTAGGAAGAAACGGTACGCCACATGTATTTTTGTAACGAAAGACGTAAAGGGAAACATCCTTCACTAAGAGAAACGTAAACGAATTACAGAATTCCCGAATGCAAGACGTAGTTGAACATGGATGAAAGGAAAGCCATTCTCCTCATTTACACATTACTCGTAAAGATGAGTGGACAGTAAGATTTTATATTCTGTAATTTATGACACTGTCCAAGTTTTTCGGGTTTGTAAATAGGCGATTAGCCACGTAGTGAGGAGAAACACAAAGAAAGTATGCCGGCCGCGGTGGCCGAGCGGTTCTAGGCCCTTCAGTCCAGAACCACGCGGTTGCTGCGGTCGCAGGTTCGAATCCTGCCTCGGGCACGGATGTGTGTGATGTCCTTAGGTTAGTTACGTTTAAATAGTTATAACTCTAGGGGACTGATAACCTCAGATGTTAAGTCCCATAGTGCTTAGAGCAATTTTTGGGCAAAGAAAGTATGCCGGAACTCAGGCAACGTTATTACAAATGATTAAAGCGATTGCATAGATCTGCAGTAGCTGCGTTTTTTGACATACAATTAGCTGGCAAAAGTTATGGATAAGCGATATGCACATATGCAGATGACGGTGGTCTCGCGTAATCAAAGTGTAACAGAGCAGTGAACTGGTAGAGCTCTATTTGTATTCAAGTGATTCACGTGAAAAGGTTCCCGACATGATTATGGCCCCAGACGGTAATTAACAGACTTAGACCTTAGGATGGTAGTTAGAGCTAGACGAATGGGACATTCCACTACGGAAGTCGTTAGGGAACTCATTATTCCGCGACAAACGTACCCGTTAGGCGAAATTTGGTGCTAATGGGCCATGGCAGCAGACATCACTTGCAACGCCTCTTCTCTGCTCTTGACTACGTACATCGGTTGGACCCTACGCGACTGGAGAACCGTGGCCTGGTCAAATGAATCCCGATTTCAGTTTGTATGAACTGATGTTAGGTTTCAAATGTGACGGAGACCCCACGAAGCCACGGTCCCAAGTTGTCAGCTAGGCGCTGTGCAAGCTGGTTGTAGCTCCATAATGGTGTTTGCAAGGAGTGGACTGGGTCATCTGGCCCAACTGATCCTATCATTAACTGGAAATTGTTATGTTCGGCTATTTGGAGAGCATTTGCAGCCATTCATGGACTTCATGTTTCCAAACAACCATGGGTTTTGCAACACTTGCGCAATTATGGACGGCTATAGAGGCAGCATGGTACAATATTTCTGTAGAGGACTTCCATCGACTTGTTGTGTCTATGCCACGTCGAATTGCTGCACTACGCCGGACAAAAGGAACTCTGACACGGTATTAGGAGGTATACCATGACATTTACCACCTCAGCGTATTGTAACAGGACCTACATGTCAATGCTCTCCTGCATATTGTAATTATTTTCTATCAAAATAATGGCTTGCTTATTATTTTCCGTTGACAAAATTCGCGTAGGTATTTACAGGTGTAAATTAAATAAACCATGAGAGTAAAAAGTAGAATAACAATTTAAAACAAGATACAAATATAAGTAAACTAAATAATAAGAATAGTAATAAATGTTTAGATATTTTAATGAGGTATGTTGAAAATACTATGGCAGTGCATTGTGTACAGCTTGTTTTCCAAAAACGGCGTTTCTGGAAGCAGTTTTCTTACACAGTGATGTACGTGCCTTGAAAGCTTCGTTAATTTTTGTTTTCACAAAAGTTTTAATTTTTCAAAATTAATTAATGGTGGCAGGGTGTTCTGCAAAATTTCGAATTATCACAAAAGTTGATTATAAATTATTGAGGACATTAGTTACGTATCAACTTTTATGCGAAAAACATTTTTTATATATCGCTGTTTCGATGATATTCCCCCTAAACCTAAAACGTCGAATTACCTTTCGGGGTGTGTTTTACCCTTTAAAAGTAAAATAGACCACAAACAAAGAAAATAAGGTATTACACTATTTTGCACCCTCTACACACCCACCATGTTCCATCAACATATTTCATTGACACTTGAGAATGTTCCCTTGTGAGTCATTCATGAAGAGCCGTGATGTTCGAAAAGCCAGTCTCTGACGGATGGATATTGTGAACTGCATCTTTGACAACAGTTCTGATATTTGGTTTCATGAAAATTATAATGGCTTGAAGAATTTCTTTCACGCTGTTTTGAAAAGAAACGTCTTTGTCAATTCCTCCGTTACTGTTTCGTGGGGCTGCTTTTCCCTTTTGTATGGTGAAAAGTGATGTGGGTGTTCTCAGCGAGTGTCAACAAAGCGAGATGGTGGTATTGGGCTGATGTGGCGGTTTCATTGAGGTGACAGTCGTGATGGGCTGTAGGAAGAAAACTGATTCATGGTATTCAAATTGTGTTCGCCAGGGTTGAGGCTGTCTTCGTTCAGCCTGAGTTGGGGGGTAGTTCCAGGTGGTTGTTTTACGGTACGAGAAACTCTTAATACATATTGGTATTGGGAGCACCCCTCCCAGGAAGGTGGCTGGTTGTGTGCATGTGAGGTGCTAACACATCTGACGCTGGTTTATTTCTGGTAGACAGCAGTGTTCTCAGGGATGCGGACCAGCACATTTAACGCACCTGCTAGATACGGTCCAGTAACTACTTATGTGTCGGAATCGTTGTCACTGGCAGCAAACTGCTGGACCAGTTTTTAAACATACGACTCATACGCAGTCTTGTGTATAAAAGATGGTGTATCGTGTATATCTTCTTTCAAAGGGTAGTTCTGCTGGATAAATTGGTGATGGTTAGCTTACAGAAGAAAGAAGTCCAGAGGGGGGTACACTGCCGGGACGGTCGTCCACCGCAGTTAACGAGGTCAGTAGCACAAATCCAGGGAAGAATATTGTCCCTAGAGCAGCAGTCGTTAAACGTTTCAGTACTGACATTGTGGGATGGCATCTCGGGGCGCATGTGTACCTTCTTAGTATGTTAAGAATTCCAATATTAGCTGTTATTTTTTAATACGTCCGCACATCGAAAGATATGCTTTAAAATATCGGAATCCTATCCTCACAAAACGTTTCCAAACGTAAATTTTGTGATGAGAACAGTGGGCTTTATGTTGATATTTCTGCTACCGACAGTGATAATAGTGACGTCATATGTTCTGTCAGACAAAAATGCAGGTGACTAGTTATTGAGGATGATACTGCTGACGAAGATCAGCTACCAGAGACCAGAATTTGCACAGAAATAGTCCAAATATCTGGAACTTCACTGACATAAAAGAGGCAACCTTACGTCAGGTAGGAGAAAATAAAGGAAAGCCAGATATTTTTAATATAATATCTAATGACAAGTTCTGGGAGAATATTGTAACCGGGACACTGGTACGCACAAGTAATACTAGCCAATCCAAACAGAATGCAAATAAACGACAACAACTGGGTTGATGTGCATTGAAATAATAACAATCATCATCATCATCATTTAAGACTGATTATGCCTTTCAGCGTTCAGTCTGGAGCATAGCCCCCCTTATAAAATTCCTCCACGATCCCCTATTCAGTGCTAACATTGGTGCCTCTTCTGATGTTAAACCAATGACTTCAAAACCATTCTTAACCGAATCCAGGTACCTTCTCCTTGGTCTGCCCCGACTCCTCCTACCTTCTACTGCTGAACCCATGAGTCTCTTGGGTAACCTTGCTTCTCCCATGCGTGTAACATGACCCCACCATCTAAGCCTGTTCGCCCTGAGTGCTACATCTATAGAGTTCATTCACAGTTTTTCTTTGATTTCCTCACTGTGGACACCCTCCTGCCATTGTTCCCATCTACTAGTACCTGCATCATCCTAGCTACTTTTATATCCGTAACTTCAACCTTGTTGATAAGGTAGCCTGAATCCACCCAGCTTTCGCTCCCATACAGCAAAGTTGGTCGAAAGATTGAACGGTGCACAGATAACTTAGTCTTGGTACTGACTTCCTTCTTGCAGAAGAGAGTAGATCGTAGCTGAGCGCTCACTGCATTAGCTTTGCTACACCTCGCTTCCAGTTCTTTCACTATGTTGCCATCCTGTGAGAATATGCATCCTAAGTACTTGAAACCGTCCACCTGTTCTAACTTTGTTCCTTCTATTTGGCACTCAACCGGTTTATATTTCTTTCTCACTGACATTACTTTCGTTTTGGAGATGATAATATTCATACCATAGTCCTTACATTTCTGATCCAGCTCTGAAATATTACTTGTGCAAACTTTCAAACGAATCTGCCATCACAACTAAGTCATCCGCATATGCAAGACTGCTTATTTTGTGTTCAAATGTTTAATCTCACCCAGCCTGTCTATTGTTTTCAACATATGATCCATAAATAATATGAACAACAGTGGAGACAGGTTGCAGCCTTGTCCTACCCCTGAAACTACTCTGAACCATGAACTCAATTTACCGTCAACTCTGACTGCTGCCTGACTATCCATGTAAAGACCTTTAATTGCTTGCAAAAGTTTGCTTCCTATTCCATAATCTCGTAGAACAGGCAATAACTTCCTCCTAGGAACCCAGCCATATGCCTTTTCTAGACCTATAAAGCATAGATACAATTCCCTGTTCCACTCATAACACTTCTCCATTATTTGCCATAAGCTAAAGATCTGGTCCTGACAACCTCTAAGAGGCCTAAACCCACACTGATTTTCATCCAATTGGTCCTCAACTAATAGTCGCACTTTCCTTTCAACAATACCTGAGAAGATTTTACCCACAACGCTGATTAAGAGATACCTCTGTAGTTGTTACAATCTTTTCCGTTTCCATGTTTAAAGATTGGTGTGATTACTGCTTTTGTCCAGTCTGATGGAACCTGTCCCGACTCCCAGGTCATTTCAATTATCCTGTGTAGCCATTTAAGACCTGACATTCCACTGTATTTGATGAGTTCCGACTTAATTTCATCCACCCCAGCTGCTTTATTGCACTGCAGTCTATTGACCATATTCTCCATTTCCTCAAATGTGACCCTATTTCCATCATCACTCCTATCCCATTCTACCTCGAAATCTGAAAAATTACTGATCGCATTTTCACCTACATTGAGCAACTCTTCAAAATATTCCCTCCATCTGCCCAAGGCATACACAGGATTCACCAGCAGTTTTCCTGACCTGTCCAAAATACTTGTCATTTCCTTCGTACCTCCCTTTCGAAGACTGCTAATTACACTCCAGAATGGTTTTCCAGCAGCTTGACCCATAGTATCCAACCTGTTTCCAAAGTCTTCCCAAGATTTCTTCTTGGCTGCTGCAATTATCTGTTTGGCTTTGTTTCTTTCTTCAACATAACTTTCTCTGTCTACCTGAGTTCTAGTATGTAGCCTTTTTTGATTCGCCTTCTTTTTCCTTTTACAAGCTGCCTTGACTGTATCATTCCACCAAGATGTTTGCTTCATCCTACTTTTTTTACACACTACTGTTCCAAGACATTCTTTAGCCACTTCTAGTACTGTGTCCCTGTACCTTGTCCATTCCTTTTCCAATGACTGTAATTGACTGCATTCAACTAACTGGTACCTCTCTGAGATCGCTGTTATGTACTTGTGCCTGATTTCCTTATCCTGAAGTTTCTCCACTCTTATCCTCCTACGTATGGACCTGCCATCCTGCACTTTCGGCCTCACAATCCCAATTTCACTGCAGATTAAATGATGATCAGTGTCATCAAAGAATCCCCTGAACACACGTGTGTCCCTCACAGCCTTCCTGAATTCCTGATCTGTTATTATATAGTCAGTGACAGATCTGGTTCCCCTGCCTTCACAAGTATACCGGTGAATGTTCTTATGTTTAAAAAGGGAGTTTGTGATTACTAAGCCCATACTGGCACAGAAATCCAAGAGTTGTTTCCCGTTCCTGTTGGTCTCCATATCCTCTCCAAATTTACCCATAACCTTTTCATACCCTTCTGTTCGATTTCTAATCCTGGCGTTAAAATCACCCATGAGCAGAACACTGTCCTTGTCCTTTACTCTAACAACTACATCACTGAGTGCCTCATAAAAACTATTCATCTTATCTTGATCTGTCCCTTCACAATGCGAATATACTGATACAATCCTAATTTTCTTGTTAGACACTGTCAAATCTATCCACATTGAAATAAAAACAAAAAATATTCTAGATAATCTGTAATAATGGCGTACGTGGAAAAACCAAGAATTCAGCTGAATTGATCGAAGACAGCTGTTACAGAAACTGCTGTAATTAGAAAACCAGTGCCACTAAACGTTACAAGACTTCTGCACTTTGTAAATAATGAGCTAGTGGTCAATACAGACGAACTGAGCAAAGTAAGACCTGTGACCAAATAACTGAATCAAATATTTAAATATAGAATGAAACAGGACATTACTGTCGATGAATCACTCATGAAATGTAAGGGACACATACCTTACAAACAATTCAGTCCATCAAAAAGTCCACGATTCGCAATTAACTTTTAGAAATTGTGTGACTCAAATTAAAATACAATAGCACAGGCCATGTTAGGATAAACTGTGATTGTAGCTCCTCCGAAAAGTGCTGTCAAAGTGCTCTCACCGTCGGTATTAAACAGAGGATACACTTTATATCTAGATAATTGGAATTCTTAGCCTGAATTATTTATAGCATTGTCGTACAATTATAAAACAAATGCTAATGGCACAGTACGTGCGAATGGAAAGAGTATGCCAAAAGATTTCTTTAAAATAAAATAAACGACGAGCGAATACAGAATTAGAAGCTGCAACTGAATACTCGCAGTAAAATGGAAAGATAAGCAAGACGTTCATATTATGACGACAAAATACGAAACAATGGAAATCATTACCCAAGGATCCAATCGTACCTCGAAAGCTAGTTGTGTTTTGAGTACAACAAGGGAATGATTGGAATCTACAGGAAAAACCAAGCACTACCAAGATCCTTAATCATTTGAAAATATATGAAAGAATATCGAAAAATTTTCTTTTGTCTGTCCGATATTGGTATATTCAATTCGTACATTTTATTCAACAAAATAAATAACGGGGAAAACAGACTTACGTTGACTATAGGATTGAAAAAGCTGACGCATAACAGAAGAACATACCAAAATCAGATTATAAAGGACAAGGACGTGTATCGTACGGAGATTTAGCAGAGAGACTGCACACGAAACATTGAGCCCATTTTCCTAAACGTATTAAGCGAACAGAATCAAAATCAAGGCTATCAAGACTCTGTGAAGCTTGCACAAAAATAAAAATTGCAATACAACACCGTAGGAGTGCAAGAGATGCGAAGTTTCATTGCATGTACGCATATATTGTGAACGATATTACACCCTCCAAGATTTGTTGTTGCTTTCTTTAAAAATCCTACATGGATTGTGAATGTATGCAGGAATTAGAGGTAAATAGTATTTATTTTTATTATATTGTGTTGATTGATAATAAATCTTTCGTGTTTTTTTAACATTATTACTTCATGAGGTTACAATTGCTTATCAAATATTTAAAAAAAAATAAACCAGCAGGATCTTACGTATGTACTTATGTACTTACATTCCGCAAGTCGTGTGCGATTGGTACAACATTCGACCGTTTTGCCGAACCATGGAATGGCTCAAAGGCCAGGCAATCGTGTTTACATTTTGAGCCCAGGCCGTTGAACTTAAATCGTAGGTTAAGGGGTCAAACGTCGGCACCATTCCACAACTCTTCGAGTTGACCGTTCTCTATTTAAGACTGGTGGCGCTCTCAGTCTCAGCAGATCACTAATTGATTAATAACAGTAACTGTACTTGTATTTAAATGCTATACGAGACGTGATCACAAATGTTTACTATATGTTTTGAATCTTACTTTTTTCCACTCATTGAAATGTTATACAACATCCTTAATTCAATTTCAAATTCCTTGCTGCAAATATGAACCGTATTTGAAGATGGCCTATTCTGTAATGAATATTCATTTCCTTTTTAAATTAATACCATGGCAGCTCATTGGTACGAATTGCCCACAGCCGAGAGTTGTTGGTACAGGAAGACAAAAAGTTAAACATTCCCTCTTCCACATCCACTGTCCCGCAGCGGTCGCGCTACTTACCCCTCCGACCGTAAGGTAAGCGGCCAACTTCACTTAGTTCATCGTTGATTTCACGAACATCAGTTAAAATTAAAGACGTCTTAAAATATTACTTTCTCTGTTAAGTATTCTGTTCGTGACTGAGTAGGAAAACTTAACTTGTTAGTTCACGATTTTTAATTCGGCGTTAGTTGCCATGTGCATATTACTACAAAGTACGACTGGAAAGCGCGGGCCGCATAGATATTTGATTCGGTCCGCATACGGCCGGCGGGCTGCATTTTTACAGTTACTGACCTAGAGAATGGTGTACCTTGGAGCACATGGTAATTTTTTGCACATTTGAGATTGCCATAAGCTTTTTCCGCCATTTTGTAAAGTTTTTGTTATTATTTAAATGGGTTGATAGTTTCCGCATTTGTAAATATCTCGCGTGCTTCACATTTAAGTACTGTGTAACATATTAAAGCTACTTGAAATATAATTAGTGTTAATTATTCACGAACAGAATATCCTGATGAGTAAAATGCAACATTTTTTTTTACAGCTGTTAATGTAACATGTGGGGAGTTAAGCCATACGTCATCAGTCGCGCACCATTTGTACATTGAAACAGAAAGTATTATACTATGCAACATCTGATAGTTGTAAATGAACTTCATTTCTTTAATGTCTTATTTATTTTAGCTGTGGTAGAAATAGAAATTTGTTTTAGTTTCCAAAAGCTTCAATTTCACAATGTATTTAACGTTTAATTCCTTTTTGATAACACTTCTGCTAAATTTGATTCCACATACTGATTATAGGCGTCTGATAGAGTAATAACGTTACAGACAGATTATTAAATACACTAGTGACAAGATTTTCTCCATTGCAATTTCTGAAAAAGACTGCGGCACATAAAGAGTGAATGCCAAAATTAGAATAGCAAAATTGTATTAATCTTCTGTTGAGAGGTGGCACGACACGCTCACACATTAACGACATTGTCAGTCAGATTAGTATTCATATTTTATATCATGATCTTGGTGTTCCCCAGTCCCATAATTGGTATACGTGAGTTATGAATTTTTTACATGAGGATATTGTGGGAAGAATGTTCTTAAATCTGCATGTGTAACACGTAGAGAAACTCTACCCGAGCGGCCACAGTGGAGGTGACGGAGAACAGGGAGAGAGAGATGGATTGGGAGCCATAAATTCTATGTGCAGCGACCACACTGTGTGAGTGATTCTAAGGAGCAGCACTCAGTGGATGACCTGCAGAGGGACTTCTGGCTGTGGCACTCCCCTCTTTCCACTTAGGGCCAGAGCAGGAGGATGCTGGTTTGCGAAACATTTTACCTGGCCAGGTGGCAATCCGTCGTGAAGCCTGACAGTTGACAGAAAGTGTGGGGAGGAAGCCATTCAAGAGACATTGCTGTAAACTGAGCCTTTGTGCAAACGCTGGGAACGTCATAAAACTCCCGGCCTTCTTATGTTAGACCCTGGGACGATACAGACAGGGCAGCTGGTGCACATGATCAGTGGAGGCTAGACTGTATCTACCCTGATGCCAGGAAATCACTAGGTTATTTTAGCGAATAACAAAAACATATAATTCACAGGCACAACTGTCTAGGGATCTTAAAAATCTTCTTACAGAAATTGGAAATGGTCGGCCTGGAAAGATTTGATCTCTCTGTAAATGATGATTTGTGGTCCCATCTAGATAGATTTTCTTTTCCCATTGACACTGTCATACTTACCATGAGAACGACGCCTCCCTAGTCTAAAACCTTTTTTTCAGACAAGAGAGATTTTGAGTCGCTGATTGGCTCCCACAGGATATGTAAAATTGATGCTTGTCCCCCAGCGTGGGAACCACGGTGCTGTGTCTCGATTGCCTACAAGACCAATAGAACAGCGGTTCTAGGAGCTTCAGTCTGAAACCACGCGACCGCTACGGTAGCAGGTTCGAATCCTGCCTCGGGCATGGATGTGTGTGATGTCCTTAGGTTAGTTAGGTTTAAGTAGCTCTAAGTTCTAGGGGACTGATGACCTCAGATGTTAAGTCCCTGTAACGTCTCTTAGCAAAAGACATATTATATGTGGTAAAAAAGAAAAGGATAAAAGAATAATTGAACTGGATGATTGTAATTGCGTGGACAACGATTGTGTGAACTTTATGTAATAAAGAGAAAGCATTACGTGTCATGTTTTGTTCTTGAATAGAATTATGTACTGATTTTTTAAAAATAATATCTGTGTCGGCGAGTATTGAAACCGCCGCAGACGATACTTATTAAATATCAAACAAATATGAGAATATGTGACTACTATAAATAGTAAATACCGAACATTAATTTCTCTGTCGTCTTCTTGTAGTTACGTGAGTAGGAAGAGCCTGTGACGTTATATTGTACGCTTGCGTAGCATTCTTTTGTCAAGATTGTGAGAGGGACGCCATTAGACATTGATTTGGAAAGGTGTGTAATAACTTAATCTGTTTAAATGTTTCGAATGGAGTAACTCAGTGAAAACTTGCACTATGATTTGTAATAAACTTGCCTGGCATTTTATCCCATCCCTTTAAGACATTTTCAGTAATTTAAATATTATTCGTGGGGCAGAGCTGCGATACGAACGAACGAGCCGCTGCCGCGGCGCATTCAAACTGCATTAAATGAAACCAATCATACCGCAAAGAAGCGGACAGGTAATATTGAACTAAAATTATTTCTTTCAGCTTTCTGAATTGCAGAGCAGAGCAGCAGATTTTATGATGTGTTTTACAGGTTGACGCGGGTTACTGCTGATATATTACTAACAGTGCAAAAAGGTAATTTACCTTCACAACAGAAAAGAAATCTCGCTGTGCGTAGTTCTGGTCTGGCAAACCTTATAGTAAAAACATCTTTTTGTATGATAATAGTCTCATGTTCTCGTGTTAGTCGTGGTACTTATTGGTGTTTTACTGTTAACAAAAATCCACTGCAAAATTTTGATGTTGAACAAACATTGCGTACTGCAACATCAGTATTGATAACGAAATAATTTTCAGTAACCTTCTTAATAACTGTAAAGTCAGGAAGATATGTTGAACTTTATGGGGAGTTACAGTAACGAAGAAATGTTCCTTTAATAGAAAGCCAGATCCAGAACAATAAGAACATAATATATTTTGTTTTGTTGAAAATTAATGATCCAAAGAAAGTCACAGCACAGCATCACTAAAAGATATTTCGGGGCTCTTTTCGTAGCAACATATTTTATCTCATATATTAATTGTTACGCGAGTAATAATAAAACAAAGTAAAAAGAGATCCAGCGAAATCCCATAGTTCTCAGAGCCATTTGAACCATTTTTGAACCAACAGAACAGTCAAGAGGGGAGAATCAATAAGTAGAGGATGGTTCGATTGGTCTATGCAACATGCGGGCCGTTTCGTTTTTGCTAATTCCGCTCCCATACGGACACTTGGTAGTAAGTGGTTGTGATTCCTTGCCTTCTTTGTATTCTGTTCTTCCCCTGATTGAGAACTTAATGTCTTTCGCTAGTGGGTGAGACTTGTAGTCTGTATTTTATGGTGGGCTGAGAGCCAGTGGCAGTTTCCAGTTTTACCAACAGTGGAACTGCGTGTCGTCTCGGACATATCGTGTGTCACAAGGGTGAACTCTTTCGCCCTGAGTCGGCTGTCTGACATTTGACAATTCCAGCACGCGCCGTCGTGCCTGTGAATCGAATTGGTTTGCCCAGACCAGCGAACGGGTGCAACTCGCACTGAAATCTGCCGGGATTTCAGGGCTCTCATAGGGATGTTTCCTGCTTTCCAATAATCAGAACGTCAGTCTGCGTAATTTGCAAATCCTCGTGGACGCGTCAGAACATTACAGCTGCCGCATCGCGCCGCTCGTCGCGCGCTGTTTTCTGCCACCAGTACTGCTGCGTCGGCGTAGGGTTGTTAAATGAGGTTCACAGCACCCTGTTCTCTGGAGAATACTTTGTGTTATACCTGGCTGCCATTCCATTTGAATAGAGCTTGGAATCACAGTGGATTCATGTAAACAAAGTCAGATTGCGTTGTAAAAGGGACTAATTCGTGGGAGAATCTGTGTAACTCCAACCCCAATAAAAGTTTTGCCAATCGAACACTATCCCTTTTCTGATTTGTGTTTTCCTTTTTTTTGTGTAAGATTTATCAGCTCGTTGTAGGTATTAAGGATTAATAATACTTCTAATTATGTTTGTAAACTTAAATACCCCACTGTTCTCATTCATACTCCCTCAATTATTCGCTGTTTTTATTTTATTGTGATGGTGCATGGGAACACCAGTAACTCAAGATACAATCTCATTAAATTAATTAATTTGAGTTCTGAAAGTTACTGCAGGCATAGGTAACAAAAGTGGCATGAGTAAATTCACTAATTTTATACATAAAATTTAAGTGTGTTGAGACGCTCGCTAAGCCTGCAGGGCAGAACAGGTGATAAGGATTGTGGAAAGGGCCAACTAAGGTGTCGGTCAGGTTCACTCAAAATTGTAATTTATTGTAATTTAATAACACCTTTAAACCAAAACGGCACAAAGCCAAACCTTTAGAAATACGAGTTTCAAAAAGGCAATTATTTCACGGCTGAAGGCCTCCAAACAAGAAATCTTAAAAGTCACCAAAAAAATTCAGTTAAAATAGCAAATAAAATAATTAAAATATATATGGTATCACATTTAGGCTGGAAAGACTCAAGGCAAAGGTAGATAGAACAAACATAACAAACACATGCAAGGTGCAATACAAGCGGCTGAGGGCCACAATTAAATTTGAAAATTTTAAAATATATTACCGTAATCTTTTAAGGCAGAAGGCCGCAATGTTTCTGCTTCAAGGGTAATTTCAAGAATAAGGTTTTAAGCGGCTTAAGGCCCACAATTGATTTTTCAAAATTCAAAAATACATTAAGTCCAGTAAAAACAAGAATTTTTAAATCATTAACTATGATAGATTATAAACAGACAATTAAACATCGGTGAGACGGGCAATAAAGTAAACGGCACTCAGAAGCCTCCAGGGAGGTCGGCCTCACTTTGGTGAGACACGTGGTGAGCCCAACTACACTTGATCCATCGGAACCCAACCAGGGGACAGCCACGGACCGACCGACTCATCGACTTGCTTGCCACCAATCTGCACATGAGAACTCAAACACAAAAGGTTACGAACGTGATTATCCAGAATGAAATGTGTACTAGCTTTCAAAACTACACACGACGTTGGACAGCGACAACAAGTGAAGAAAGGACGCTGCGTGAAATTACGTTACTGGGCAGGGCAGGTAACTGGAACATTAACGGCCACAAGGCAGAAAATTCCGCTGGTGACTCTAATTGTAGTCAACCAATATAGTTAATTGGACCGCATGGCGGCTAAATTTCAGCAATAGAAACACTCGTTGTTGCTCACAGGAAAACCTCCCCAACAGCGAACCACCAAAACGAACCACACAACATGGATGCATGTGGCTTGGGTAGTTGAAACCACTACTCAACTTAGACGTCCTGGATCGGTGAACCACGAAGCTCGTAGCGATCGGACAGCTCCACACCCGCTCCGACACTGTGCAGGGACCGCCAGTGGACGCAGCCGACTGCACCGCGTAGAGATATCTTCCCTGGTCCGCAGCAATCGACCGACTCCTCTCAGAATGCCGACAACATCTGAAATAGTCGTCAGTAGAAATAACAGCAACTACACACACAACCTGACAAACACTTGCATGAAGACCTGAACGATACCCAACAGTAATTAAGCACGCATGAAGACAAATCGGGAGTCGATCCGTAACACACACAACCTACTCATGTGTGGTGTCACCGCCAGACACCACACTTGCTAGGTGGTAGCCTTAAATCGGCCGCGGTCCATTAGTACATGTCGGACCCGCGTGTCGCCACTGTCAGTGATCGCAGACCGAGCGCCACCACACACACGGCAGGTCTCGAGAGACTTACTAGCACTCGCCCCAGTTGTACGGACGACTTAGCCAGCGATGCAACACTGACGAAGCCTCGCTTATTTGCAGAGAAGATAGTTAGAATAGCCTTCAGCTAAGTCAATGGCTACGACCTAGCAAGGCGCCATAGCAATTGATAGTTATCGTATGAAGCATGTCTCATCAAGAACGATGTATACAAATGATGGATTAAAGTTAAGTATTCCAGCAGCTACGTACTTTTCTTTATAGCATTCATTCCGTATCCTGTTTCAGACTTCACGCCATCCTGCGTGAGCTTATAGCGTGCATTTCGGCCTTCTCTAGCAATATAACATCATGAACGAACGGGGAGCCAAAACGCGTCGTCCGATAGGACGACCGACCGACGATCCACCAAAACCGTGGCCCGGCTCAAGTGATGCGTGGCGGCAATGGTCGGGCGAGCCATGTCGACACAGACCTCACTACTGCTCCAAACCGACTGCACTAGTGCCGCATTACAACTCCGACTACTGGCAGGTCCGGACTGTGCTCCAAACGCGTTCCTACTGACTGGCAGCCCGAACTCGCGAACCGAACAGGCTTACGACAGACAACGACCGGGAAGTAAAAGCAGTTGAGCAAAGATACTACGAGAGGGGATATACCGATATGCGCTGCTATCGCCGCTCGCGGTCAGGCAAAGCAGCAACTCAGTGACAGCAGTAATTTAAATTAACGTAGTGAGGTGGAAGTGCGTGAAAAACGGGGTGTAAAATACATGCTGGCGGGAACACGAGCCACGCACGCTTCAGATGTAGCTTTGGATTTGAAGGTTATTGAGAAGATAATACTTTTCTTAATGTAAATATAGCAAATTTAGTTTCACTCAGACATATATTTATGATTAAAGCAAGCGACGGCTTGCACTGTTAGAGAGCTGGCAAGAAGCTATTGTCTGAAAAGTGTGCCACAATATAACTCTCTTCTCTACTCTGAAATGGCAACAGAGTGTGTGTGATATTCTTTTTTTAACCTGATTCAAAATTTAAGGTCGCGAATGCGGAGACCGTGGCCCGTTTCTTCGTCAGGGGGCACTGGATATCGCAGTGCGCTGAGATTCTTCTAGAATGACGTTATAGCATCAACTCTTGGCGCCAGCGAGTTTCCAGCGAGTCAGCGTATACACTGGCGAACCACTGCAGCAACACGTCATAAGCACCTGAAGATCACGAGCAGCTGTTTCGTTGAAATATTATGCAGCTTCCGAAACATTATCCGACGCGACGCCCGGGAACCAATGAAGTAGTTACTCAATCATCACAATTACAACCATGTTTAAAAATTCGTCAGTTATATATGTAAAATAAATGGTCACATCCATAGTTGGAATGTAAAACCCTGTACCTAAAAGCATCAATGATTGTTACAAAAGATCAAATGTACGGCCGTACAAAATGGAGGAAAAATTGGGGTACAGGTGAGGAGGAGGGCTGGTGCATAGTGAATCAGGAAATGGTGCACATTAGCATTAACAGGGATGGAAATGTATTAAATAGATAAGGCGTGGCAGGTTATTGACGTCAGAGGGGAGGAAAGATGGGGTAGTGAGATTAAGTAGACGAACTGAAAGGGGGGGGGGGGCAGCGAGAGAAGGAGGGACAACCAATGTTCACAATGTGTACAGTGTCACCTACATACAGGTTGAAGCGAAATTCGCGCACTCGGGCTTCGCAGGGCAACTCCTCACATGCCAGCGATAAAAAAAAGTGTCTGTCACAAAATTTCTTTCCGTCGAGGACATCCGGCAGAAAAAGGACATTAAAGAGTGGCAGTCTGGCAACACTCTAACTGCATGTATTGTAACTACCTCTGTCAGCACACTACTGCTGTGCTGTACAGTTGGTGCAGTCGATAGAGTTTTGGGGTAGCATTCAACAGGTCGATGGTTCGAGCGTGGGTTGAGGCCTGTTTTTTATTTGGTAAATGTAGTGCAGGCGGTACGGTACCTGGCACCTTAATCGTCAACAGTGATTGCAGCGGGTCCTCTAGAAAACACTTGAACTTGTAATACGTGTATATTTCTATTGTCTATTGTCAAACCACAATTTATGAAAGATGTTTATATTTTATTAATAGGATTAAGTAGGAATAATTAATATTTGTCATGTTGGACATAGTTGTGGTAGCAGGGAACTATTGTTGGCAGGACAGACCGCACATTGATATAATTTTTTTAAAAAAGGGCGGGAGAGACCGCGTATGGATACATTTTAAGAAATGAGCGGGAAAGACCGCGCATTGATACATTTTGTAATGGTAGTAGGGATTGTCTGCACCAGAAAGCATTGTTGGCAGCAGAGACCGCACTTAAGCGTTCGTAGGAAGTCAGTAGTAAGCGAGAAGTGAAGCGAGTCGATAGCTGGTCTGAAGCGAGAGGTTGAGAAGAGCGGTGTGCCTGCCAGCCACCAGATATGATTTACAAGAGATTATAAACGGAGGTACAGAGACATCAACTAACTATTATCATAAGAGGGACTAATATTATTGAATTATTTTTTTTGAGAAACTCAGGGCTACTGAAAGTATGTTTGCGCAATGCTAGTTGTAAGATTATTGTAAAAAGTAAGTCCCATTTGAACGTTTGTAAAATCATTTCATTCAGAATATAATTAATTTTCGCCAGCAATATTGCATTACTGATTATAATCCATCCCAAACGGATCCAATAATGGAATTTTTGCTACTAATGAGACAAGACATGAATCAAAACTTTAACAGAACGGCACAAGAATCAGCAGACCTAAAAAACGAAATCAAGGCAGAACGCGCACACACTGATCAGATTATTAGACAAAATGTGCCAAATTATAAGACACGAAGTCAAAGTAGAAATTCAAGCATTCGCTGATAATGTTCACAATCAAACCAAGAATTACACCCACGATATAAGAAATAACAGAAAAACAAGAAGCATTCACGGTTAGCATACGAGAAACAATGACAGAGAACTTTTCTAAAGAAAGCGCTCACATTGATGAACGTTTTAAAAATCACACAGAAATCTGTTTGATACGTCACCGCAAACTGGTGCGATCGCAGAATAAAGAGCTAAAAGAACTATTACAGACAATTTCTAAACAGCGACAGGACGACAAAAAGAAAGTGTTTGCTCAGGGAAAAACTTATGTGGACAATCACACACACACGATTTCGGAAGAACTCGAAAAGGTAAAGGAGACAAATATTCAAACACAAGAGAGGCTCACGGAAATCCAATCATACACAACTGAGGCGAAAATTTCTACAGACACTGAAATCCAGAATATTAGGGATAAATTAACAGAAGAAGTTCTGACACTAACTGACAAAATAGAACACATAGAAATCGATCAAGAATTAGAAAATTTCAAACCAGATTTTTAGAAAGTAACCAAAAGTAATCGTAAATTACGAAACGAATTGACAGAAAAGATCAACGAACTCACTACAAGAATAGACCTGTTAGATACTAACAATGACAGTAAATCAGATGACACTACACAAGTCTCAGTGGAACAGATTTCTAATAGTAAAGATACGCAAATTACAAACGTGCACCAAACAATCACAGACCTAGAATCACATAATTTGTTACATCCGAAAATCAATTCTTTACAGCAAAGGATAGCTGCCACACAAGAAACAACTGCAAACAATCAATTCCAACAGAACAAACACCGTTACGACATGCCTCAGATGCACAATACATATAATGTCGGTAGACTTCAGAGAGCAAGAGATCTTAATCAGGCAGGAAGACACATAAATTCATATGCACAACATTACGAAAACAATAACACACAAAGACATGACGGTTTCGACCACAAGCATTTCCCTTCAGTGAGAAAGTTTAAAACATTTAAAAACGACAGGACGCAAATACATCCACTGGACTGGATCCAACAATTCAATGCGGCACTCCCACCGTCATGGCCAGTTCAACATAAGCTAGAATTTATTATTAGTTTTCTTGAAGGGGAACCAAGAAGAAGAATGAGACCAATTGCTACACAACGTTTTTCGGTAGAAGCATTCCAGGAAACATTTCTAGCAGCGTGTTGGTAAGATACCACACAGATTAGCATTAAAGATCGGCTAATTAGTCTGCCAGATTTCGAGAATTCTACTTTCCCAACAATCACACAATTTTTCGAGTATATGGTTGAACAAAACCAATACCTCAATGAGCCATACAGTCAACCCACATTAATACAGCCGTGTATTTAAAAACTCCCCAGAGCATTGTTAACAGGCCAGCAAAAGGAGAGCGTGTATGCATTTAGAGACATCCTGCAATTGCTAGAGGTACACCAGGCAGATTATGCTTTTGTTAATAAGAACTTTTCATGACACAACGCAAACCAGACAAATAATGCTAATTTTGAGCAAACACGATTTGGCAATAACAATCTTAATAAACGCTTTCGCAGCGAAAATGAAAATTTTAATCGAGAATACACACAGGGATTTAATGAACAGCAGTATAACAACAATGTACATTACAATTCAAGGCAGCAACAAAGCCATCCAAATAACACGACACATTTACGACAGGAAATGCCAAACCAGTCAAACTTTCAACTGACTCATCGCCCAGAAAATGGGACAGGTGCAAGCAATTACACAGGTCAGTCACAAAATACACAAAACGAAAAAAGACAGCCTTTTCAGAGAAACACGGGTGCCTCGTCGTATAACCACAGGTATAACGACAGAAAGAGAGAAAACGAACACTGATCGCAAAGGACATTCGACAATGATAATTTTCATAGAATTTCAAACAGTGCACAACAACCAAGTCATCATATGAATGTACCAGACACAAGATTTCATCAGCCACCTACCGCTAATAAACAAAACGGTAGAACAGTACAGCTCGTAGAAAACACACAACACTCCCCAACAGAAAATGAAATGTCAGAACATTTATGACTAGAGATAGCCTGTGATGAATCTCTAAATGACGACACTATGCATAAGGTCAGAGAAAAGATAACGACAGAGAATGCCACTACACTCGATGACGTGCGAGACACATTGTTACAGCAAAAAACGATCATGCAGAAAACTATATGCCACCCAATAATCCAGATAAATTTAAAGTCACAAAATATTTTAGCAATAATTGATTCAGGCTCACCAATGTATGTAATTAACGAAGACACATTTAACACATGCAATAGCAATAATGATTACCCAGTATTCCCCTTAAACAAAACTAAAGTTGAGGGAGCATTTCCAGGAAAACGCATTGAAGTCAAAAGACAGACACAATTAACGTTTGTTTTTGCAGGGCAAACTTTCCACAGCAATTGTTGGATAGTTCCACATTTAACAACTGATATAATATTAGGAATGAATTTTCTCGTACAGTATGATGCAAAGATTGACTTTAAATCGTCATACCCAACATTACAGAAGGAAGACAGTGAATTGATAGTGAGATTTCAAAACACAGTATCCTCAGAAGAACAAAATATGCATAGGATCGAGATTATTGCAGATTCTAAAGATAACGGTTGTTGTCTCACACTATACACGAATACACATGATAACGACATGGCAGAGGAACAGGAGTACAATGTATTAGAGACCATTACAAGCAAGAATGGAGACAGTATAGCAAAAGACGACACAGAACGCACAGAACTAGAAAATATTCTTGTGCAACATAAAACAGCTTTTAACAATGTTCCAGGAACGATGACAGGATTTATGTACGAATTTCAGGTGAAACCACACGAGACTTTCAAAGCAAAACACTATCCAATCCCGCGTATACACACAGAAGCAGTTAAGAAAGAGCTACGAGCAATGATTGATCAGGGTATAATTGAACCAGCAGCAAGCCAATATAATAATCCATTACACATCGTTGAAAAGAAGGACGGATCGCGTTTAGTTTTCGATTCACGTCAGGTTAATAAAATAATCATTAGAGAAACTGACCGACCACAGACGTTAGACGAGTTACTGCAAAAGTTTCATGGCACCTCTATATATACCACCCTCGATCTCAAATCAGGATTTTGGCAGGTCCAGTTGCATCCAAATTGCCGAAAGTATACGGCATTCCTTTGCTTTGGTGAATGTTACCAATTTTGTAAACTTCCGTTTGGACAAACGATTTCGTATGCAGCCTTTATACGAGGCATGAATACAATTCTCCCACAGAATCTTAAAAACAAAATTACTACATATGTAGATGACATTATAATCGCAGCAGAAAACTGGGAACAGCACGACCACACTCTTCAACAATTACTGAATACATTCAAGCAGAACGGTGTAACTATAAACCTCCGTAAATCTGAATTTGGAAAAGCCTCAATGAAATTTCTAGGTCATATCATTTCACAAACAGGTATTGCACCGGACTCCAACAAATTGCAAACATTGAAAGATATCGACGTGCCAACAAATAAGAAGAAACTACGGAGCTTTTTAGGCCTTATTAATTTTTTTAGAAAATTCATTCATTATGAAGCATTAGGCACTCCCTTGCTATACCAGCTCACAAGTAAAAACATAATTTTGTCATGGAATGAAGACGTTGAAGCTGAATTCGAGAATTTGAAAGAAGCGTTACTAAGGGCACCTTTGTTATCACATCCTGACCCAACACAAAACTTTTCCATTGCAACAGATAGTTCAACTACAGCACTGGGAGTACATATTTTCCAGTAAGTAGAGGAGGAAAGTAAGACAATCGTTAAACACATTGCGTTTGCAAGCAGGATACTTTCTCCAGCAGAGCGCAATTATTCTGTAACAGAATTAGAGACGTTACGCGTAGTATGGGCATTTAAGAGATTCCGTCATTATCTATATGGAAGACACACCACAGAATATATCGATCACCGAGCAATCCAGTTTTTATTATCAGCAAAACTTACGCATGATAGATTAAGCCGTTGGAAATTATATCTACAATAGTTCGACTTTAGTATTGTACACATTCCAGGCACGCAGAATATTGTTGCCGACGCACTATCGAGATCTATCCACCATAAACGACTAGAGAAAGAAAATACCTTTTGCCACAACAACCATAGTATTATGTATATCAAACAAGCAGCTTTCGAAAACTTTATATCATCAGCATTACAGGACATAGAGAGAGAACAGTAGAAAGATGAAACACTAAAAAGATTGTAACGCTTTGGCGAGACAAGAGCAACGCAAAAATCAGACATACTTACACTATACATCAAAATATTCTGTTTATTCGCTCATACCCAGACAGCAACAATTGGCTTTTCTGCATTCCAGAAGGGATAAAAAACAAATTGATGTCGTATACGCACCTAAGCTATGCACATTACGGAGCTAGGAAATACTTTCTAATTCTTCGCCAAAATTGTCACTTCAACAATATGCAAAAATACATTCGCAAAGTTATAGCATCCTGCAAGATATGTCAGAAAGCTATATCATCAACAGTATCACATATTCCAACACTGTATCCCATCATACCGGTTAAGTTAAGACACATGGCAGCAGTAGATCTTTTCGGTCAAATCCCCAGAACAAGTAAAGGTTATAGTTATATTCCAGTTGCCATAGAACTGACATCCAAATCTGAAACATTTTCTCCACTAAGAAAAACAACAGCCAGATCAGTATCAAGATCATTTGTAAGAGATTTTCTATCAATAGCAGGACATGTATAAAAGGTTATTTCAGATAACCGACCGCAGTTTAGGCCAGACATATGGAAACAAATGTTAGAGAGTAAGAAGAAAACACCAATTTACATATCAAGATCTCACACTTCTTCTAACCCGTCAGAAAGAATAATGAAAGAGATCGGGAAACTATGTAGAATTTATTGCCACAGAAAGCATACAACATGGGACGAATACATTTCACAGTTTCAGGAAGTAATAAATGCAATACCTAATGAGTCAACGATGCTCTCACCAACTGTAATACTGACGAATAAAGACCCACCGAATAAACTTACTGAAATGATTACTTTTCCAAAGAAGCGTATACTTCGTCATTATGAGATAATAGACATGGCACTAGCGAACATTAAACGAGCTGCAGACCGTCGGAAGTGACAGCAGAAGCAGGTGAGTAGATTACACAAGTACGACATTGGCGATAAGGTACTAGTCCGTACCTATTATCTGTCACATAAAGGGAAGAAACGATGCAAAAAATTTGAACTTCTATATGCAGGACCGTACAGAAATCGAAATATTCCGCACGCTAATGTAGTACACATTGAGACACTCAGAACAAAAAGATCGAGAGGAAACCATCATATGTCAAACATAAAGAAATTCTTAAAATAGAAAAACCTTCTTGCAGGGGTACATACAGACAGAGTTTAACAATGAGCTTTTTGACACATTCCAGCAAGCCCGAACACAGTGAGCTACTAATGGGTTATTTACGTGTACAACAGGTCACCTCGACTCGACCATAGATAAATACACTGAACCTTAATAGCAGTCTTAGAAGCATTCTCGCAGGACATTTATTTCATTATGTAAGGTAAGTGAAGCAATTAACAGGACTACTTTCAATGTAAATCTATAACATATAAAAATGATTTTCATACAGTAGTACCAATTAGAAGTATTCTTTAACCCGTGCATGCAACATTGTTGTCATAGTTCACCAAAATAAATGTAGTTTTAATTGTAATATAGGTATTGAATATGGAGAAATATGGATAAATGCTTTACAGGTCATTCCGAGAGCTGACGCGATTTTCCAGATGCAGAGAGATATTGAAGTCATGACATGCGCTGACAATTATAAACAGGGAATATTTTATTAAAGGCTATGAAGAGAGATGACACGAGGTACAAAAGAGACAGGAGAATGAAGATGTTAGTATGTAAGGAATATAATTTAGCAATGGTTTATTTTGATAACAGGTGACACAACGCATCACAGCACTACGGATGGAGAAACCACATTAAACTGCTTACTGTATGTACTTCGCTATTCGAAAAATTTTTTTTCTACATTGAACATGATATCTTCTACATCAGATACATACATAGGAAAAACAGATCACTCCAAACGTCAGCATACCGATTCGCACTCTGCGTAAAATACAAATGTTTTCTCTTAAATAACAATGACGATGTGTGCTACACAACTCAATCATAATTTATAGTCGACTGACAATATGACTCGTAACTGACGACCACATTCCCGAACACAATGAAGTCACAGAAAGTGACATTGTTTGTCAAAATGTACTTTCATATTTCAAAAACTGTTAATTGACACCCTGTGAAGTAATATAACAGTGTCTTTATGTAATTATTTATATGAGCACCATATTATGATTTATTTAGAGGAAATGTATCTGCTAAAGTCATAGAATGTGACAGTTTGTATAAAGGTACCTGTCCATTTTATTTAAAATGTTGATGCCGCCTAAATATACTTCTAAATTTCACTTACAGGAATATTTGTTTATGTTATTGACTGTCACGTAATGTCATATGTTCTGTAGGCTGAATTCACTACAGATGGAAAACGTGTTTTTTATGTAATTGTTTAAAACTATAAACTTTTTCTACAGTTACACAAGGTGACATATTTTGTCTTTTTAAATGTAAAATAAGAATACGGTAAAGATAATTTTTATGAGCACAGAGGAAGGAGATGATGTAAAATTTTGTAATAGCGGTATCAACCATATTCGTGAGCCTTTTGACAAAATGATTATACCTGTACCTTAATTCCTATGCATCACCATGGTTATGGAGCACAAACAAAGTGAATAGTGAACCACGTCATTTCCATCTACGATGTTTTCTATGAGGTGTCGGCATACCAAGATGCGCACCACAGTCATGATGTACGTAAATAGGTGCTTGCATACCAACATGCACACCATCACAACTAATGGACAATCGGAGTTGGAACTTGTACCTGATGTAGCTGCGGCAACTCAGGCAATTCGACGGTTACACTAAAACTATGGATCAACGAGACGACGGAATCACATGGCGAAACTTGGTGTTGTGCTATGTGACGGAAAGAAACGGACTTTTGAGTGCATTCACAGACAGTTGCCAGTGCTTTGACCATACTATCCAATTCCTTTTTTCCCCTTCCTTGAATATGGTACTAATAGATGCCAATTTTACCAGAGGAAAAAAAATTTATAATGAAACATAAACTATGTTATAATTTTTTGCCATCCATTACTATTAGAGATATAAATAACTTCTACTACCTGATGTACACTTATAACTTATTGACTCATATTATTTATATATTTTTATGTATACTCTTTTGAATATTCTCTTTGTTAGACTTAGGAAAACAAATTCTTATGAATGTATATGTATGAGCTTTGTTGAAAGAAATATTCTATCATTAACTCACTTACTACACATATTCGTATAATCAAATTTTCTCCTTACGTCAAGTCCAAATGACTTAACGACGTAGGAAAATTTTAAGGAAACCCAGTGGAGGGTTATGTAAGACGTGTATATTTCTATTGTCTATTGTCAAACCACAATTTATGGAAGATGTTTATATTTTATTAATAGGATTAAGTAGGAATAATTAATATTTGTCATGTTGGAAATAATTGTGGTAGCAGGGAATGTCTGCACCAAAGTATTGTTGGCAGGAAAGACCGCGCATTGATATAATTTTTAAAAAAGGGCAGGAGAGACCGTGCATGGATACATTTTAAGAAATGAGCGGGAAAGACCGAGCATTGATACATTTTGTAATGGTAGCGGGGATTGTTTGCACCAGAAAGTATTGTTGGCAGCAGAGACCACACTTTAGCGTTCGTAGGAAGTCAGTAGTAAGCGAGAAGTGAAGCGAGTCGATAGCTGGTCTGAAGCGAGAGGTTGAGAGGAGCGGTGTGCCTGCCAGTCACCAGCTATGATTTACAAGAGATTATAAACGGAGGTGCAGAGACATCAGCTAATTATTATCGTAAGAGAAACTAATATTATTGAATAATTTTTTTTGAGATACTCAAGATTACTGAAGGTATGTTTGCGCATTGCTAGTTCTAACATTATTGTAAAAAGTAAGTCCCATTTGAACGTTTGTAAAATCATTTATTCAGAATATAATTAATTTTTGCCAGCAATATTGCATTACTGATTATAATCCATCTCAAAAACTATCAACGTAAAACTTCGCAAAATTTTATTGTTGTCAAGAAAAAGTTTAACTATGAATTACGTAACGTCAGTCAAATTAATTAAAGAATAATGTCAGCTTTGCTATTAAAGAATAACATCAGCTTTGCTAGTAAAGAATAACGTCAGCTTTGGTAATAAATACAGCCACTTATTATGACAGCCCACCAGCAGCTAATAGAGCATAGTAAAACAGAGTAAGTATATTCATGTCACAGTTCGCTGTAGCACTCAGATGGCGATCCAGTAACAGTAAAAAAGGTAACGAACAGTTTTGCGTTATTGCGGGTGACGGCTGAGAGATATAGAGGAGACGGGAAGGTTTGAAACTTACATACTACAATCGTAGAAATGGAAGATTGGTCAGCTTCGAAAGAAGACGTTTCCATGTCATGGGATTTCACAATTACCTCATCCACTAGATGCAAAACCTGTTTTCTTTGTATCCTCCTCGAATGGTCCTAGAGATTAGTAGCAACTATTATTCTTGCCTCGTTCAGGTCCATACATTTCGTTAGGGCCTTACGTTATCTATAGGACTACAAATGTGCTTTGCGGATAATGTATAAACTCAGTTACTATTTGTATGTGTTATCATCATGGTCCCATGCCCGTCAACACTGTTTAGCGTGTATTTTGATGCATTATTGTTATTGTTATTATTATTATTATTATTATTATTAATCTATCTATGGGACTGTGGAAACATGACGTCTGTTACCGTTAGGAGAACAGTGTAGTTCGAAACGGAATCATGCAGAACAATATCTGTCAGAGGGCTAATGTGCATGACATGGAACAGATGCATCTTTAGCATCTCGAAATTGATATTATTTTTGTAGTTATTCTCTCCTATGAGAGGTCATTTGCTTCAACTGTCTATTTCTCATTTGTCGAACCACGTATTTGTTACGTTCGGAGTTACAAAATGTTGTACATTTAGGATACATGTGACATAAGAAACGGCGTATATTACAGTATGAAATGTCAGAATGAAATTAACAAATAAAAAAATGCACCCCAACCCAGGATCGAACCGACGACCTCCTGCGTGCTAACCCAAATCTCCATCATCTGCACCAATTGTTCAGCACACCTAACCTCTGCTGACAAAGGTAGTTTCCATATATGTGGTTACAGTGTTGCCAGATTGCCAGTCTTTAACGTCCTTTTTCTGCCGGATGTACTCTCCAGACGAAATTTTGCGACAGACACTTTTTTATCGTTGACATGTGAGGAGTAGCGCTGTGAAGCCCTAGTGCGCGAATGTCACTCCACCCTGTATATACACCTATGCTGCAATTTTATTTACACAGGTGTTTAAAAGGAACGGTAAGCCTCTTACTGTATGAAGGTTAACAGCTGTAGTAGGTGTACGGAAAATTAAAAACTTGAAATGTACAGGACAGTTCTTCGTTATAAATACAAAAATGCAGTGCATAACACCAGTTGCTCCGTTATTTTAAATTACACCTTTGATGATCGTCTCACTTATGTTTATGTCAGTGGCTGCTTAGACACGGTGCAGCAAAGTTTGAAACCAGCGATGTGGTCATCTGCTTTATTCTACAAACATATCAAGTCAGGCATGCTAATTGCCAATAAATTAGCATTTACATAAATGATCTCGCATTTGCAATACTTTTGACAAAACTGGTTTATATAACCAAAGATACATGTTTTGACGATAACTTGGATTCTATTCAAGTCTAATGATTTATAATACGTATGTAGGAGAACAAGTCCCACACATACATTGATTAAATGTTTGCCCTGCTTTGTCTAATACTTCTACTTTTATTGTACTTTAGTCTGTAGCATTGGTAGTACTTGATAATGGCCTAAGGCCGAAATCTACATTGTGAAATAAAAGCTGTTGTACAGTCGAATGGCGGTTATATGTTCCAGGAAGTTCACATGAGTGTGGTTCCATCATTAACAGTTAAAACAGTTAATTCACCTGAGAACTGCGAGGTAGTTTCAACCAGGAAAAATCTGGTTCTTAGCTCCCTCTTGAGTTGTTTAGTTAAATATTGGTTGACATGAGCTGGTTGCTTGGATCGATTGACAGCTATTGACTATATCTAATGCAGACACTACTGAGCTCTTATCAATTTATTGGAAAATGCTACTTTCACCTTTCCCAGAAGAGACAATCCTTTTCTACTTGGCTGTTGGAAATTCATGCTTGCTCTCATTGAGACTTGAACGATACAACAGTTTATCAGTAATTTCGGTTTTCTTAATCAAATGTTAATTTTTGTATAATTTATTACACCTTATGTTTGAACTAGGTATTTATTCATTCCTAAACATACAGGGAATATGCTTCTTTACTACATTGCATTTTCATCCGACAAATCACTTGCAGTTGTCGAGCTATTGTGGAATTCACTGAACATTGTGATCTAACTCATTAGTGAAAGCTTCCCATCGTACTTTTCCAAATTCCAGCGAGGTACGGATGTCGATCTTGTTGTATAGATCTTATTAAGGGCGCTTCAACATTAATATTGACAAACATTGGTGTGTGATGTGTTGTGACTTGGCAAGACAGCCAAGTCACAAAGAGAGGAAGCCGAAAGGCACGCGCTTAAGCTCACGCAGACTGGCGTGAGGTCTGGAACATTACAAGGAAATGAGAACTTAGAAAAACGGACGCAGTTGCTGTAATAGTTAACTTTAATCCATAATTGGTGTACATCTCTCTTGACTGTACATGCTTCAAGATAAATATCAAATGCTATGGCGCCTTGCTAGGTCGTAGCAAATGACGTAGCTGAAGGCTATGCTAACTATCGTCTCGGCAAATGAGGGCGTAGTTGTCAGTGTAGCATCGCTAGCAAAGTCGTCTGTACAACTGGGGCGAGTGCTAGTAAGTCTCTCTAGACCTGCCGTGTGGCGGCGCTCGGTCTGCAATCACTGACAGTGGCGACATGCGGGTCCGACGTATACTAATGGACCGCGGCCGATTTTAAGGCTACCACCTAGCAAGTGTGGTGTCTGGCAGTGACACCACACGATGAAGTCTAGGAAAATTTTTAAATACTTTCCTCCTGAACTGAAACAAAATTGATTTGTGTCGTACTTCCACCAGCATGTCTAAAAGGAGCGACTCTATCTTATATCGTGCATTAAGAAAACATCTTGTGCTTCAGACCAGTCTATCACGCCAAAGCCGTCTGCATGAGGGTTTCGAGAGACCCAGGAAGTAAGTACTCCTTCTGCTGAAATCTCCTTTGATGACTGTCAGATGACACTCATTCTGGATGACTTCTTTACACCTAGGTTGAGACGGTAGTTTATAAACGTTTACTGTTTCTAAGATTGCTACTTTGACCCTTGTCATGAAGATACTATTAGAGATGGCGTCCAAGATTTCTACTTGGTCGATATTATGTAGAATACATGTAGTGTAGCGTAATTAGGTTGAATACTCGTAATTTACTCCTGAAGTGAAGTTGTTTTTCATGCCAGCAATGCGTTTCTTGTAGCAGCAAGCCATCTAAACAATGGTCACTGTTGGGAGGTCTCGCATTTAGATAGACGTATACTCTCAATATTTAGCAGGAGTACCTTCAAAGAGGGAAGTATCTACCGTGCATTGTTATTTGATTCTGCAGAGAATCGTTGGTATTAGGAAGGACCGAATCGAAATGTAATGTGTCCCCTATTCGCTGGAATATCCGCAAAGCAGAACTTAAGGTCTAGCTGCACCATCAGACGTGAAGCTACGATGTTCTCCCATTACGTGTTATCACCTGAAACAATGTCTGCCCCTGGTCGCTGAATAGTCAGCGCGACGGACTGTCATCTCTGACGGCACGGGTTCGATTCCCGGCTGGGTCGGAGATTTTCTCCGCTCAGGGACTGGGTGTTGTGTTGTACTTATGATCATCATTTTATCCCCATCGACACGCAAGTGTCCGAAGTGGTGTCAACTCGAAACACTTGCACCAGGCGAACGGTCTACCCGAAGGGAGGCCCTAGCCACACGGCATTTCCATTACCTGAAACAATGCTTCATTCCGTCCTAGAAATGCCTGCCAGCTTCTACAACTTGATTCTTCACACAGGTACCATCCTCAACTATGGAAAACTTCCCACATTACAGTAATCCATAAATCCAATTAGAGTTTGACAGCGTCACATCCTCCTCATCAGCCTCATTTCATTGTTCAGCAATGTCGCAATGTGTCTGAATCCAGCCTCTGCTAATGCATTCATAAACATCTCAAATCACACCTATCTCTCCCTCTCAAAGTGTGGCCTCTATCCTAATTTGTACTCCTCCGAACAGCTCCTCTACTTTGAAAAAGCATATGGTAGTGAATCACATTCAGGGATCATTTTCAAACTCCAGACCGAAGCATATTCAATAAATAATATTCGCCTTGTTGGATCCAATAGCGCATATAACCATAGGTGGCATCGAATCCTGCGTCTTTCCTCGCATTGCAAGTGTGCTATAAGGCTCTACCTTTCTCCACTCCCTCTAAATCCATGAACGCCATCCACTCCACCCGACCTTTAATACTGCCCTGTCCTCTGGGTTCCCCCACATTTGAATATATTAAATGCCCCCCCCCTCCCCCACGCCACCCCTTTTCGTATACTGAATATACTTAGATTTATTACCACAAACTTCAAATCAGTCATCTAATCGTTTCATCCCTAATCATCTACCCTCGTATCCTTCCTACCTAACACTGACACACTTTTAACATCTTGTCGGTATGAAATAGTGTCCAGGCGCCCTTTCTGCCAGTGAGCTCCACCCACGCTTCCAGTTTTAACAAAACACTCCTTTTCCTCTCCATGCCAGAGCTCGAAATTTCTCCAGTTTCTCTTTACCTTTCCAGCAGCTTGGATCGGGTCTTCTTTGCGTTATTTCAATCTCATTTCCTGTCCAAAATACTGTTTCACAATGGCATTCATTGTCTATTACACTTTTTTCTCCGATCAACAGATCTCATTTTTAATCCATCACTATCCTGCAACTTCCATCATCACCACCAAGCGAAGTAGCGCAGTGATTACCATTCGGGAGGACGACGGCTCAAATCCGCATTCGGCCATGCTGATTTAGGTCTTCCATGCATTTCCTAAACCACTTAATGCAAATTCTGGGATGATTCCTCTGAAAGGGCATGTCCAGTTTCCTTCTCCACCCTTCCTTAATCGATGATCTCGCTATGAACTGGGCGTTAAACATTAATCTTCCTATCTTCCTTTCTTCCTTCATCTCCACCAACAACGTTATCGTCAGCGGTATATGTCAGTTCATTAACGCACTAAAGTCATGTTTTGACAAGAAGTCAAAAGAACTTCGCCTCTATTTTAACCTTTAAACCTTATGTATTTTAACGCTGCTTGCTGAAATGTGGATGCACGTGCTACTGCTGACAGACATTCACCCGACGGTGTAGGGGTTTAGAAATGAAATATGGACAAAAAACAAAAACGCCTATTTACAAATAATCCACGATTTCCTTTTTGAAGCGCACCCACTGCAGGATGTTCTAGTCCGTGTAGTACTACAGAAATTGTACCTGAATTGCTGCCATATTTTTAGCTATGTCTTCTTTGAATTCGTTGTTATAGGTGCACTTGACAATGGCGCAAATGCTGAAACCGATGCAGAATAAAATAAAAACATTTATCAGGTTACCTTCCATTCAGAAGGCTGTTGACTTGTAAATAATAGATTTCAGCTATCAGTACTCCTTTTGAATTTTTTTTATTGGCAGATCTATATTTCAGCTGGAAACTAGCCATTCTCAATGCACTATCATTTTTGATCAATGTGTGTAATGCCTGTTGGTGAGTTCATTGAACTGTGGATGAAGCGCGACCAACAGGCATTACACACATTGATCAAATATGATAGTGCATTGAGAATGGTTGGTTTCTAGCTGAAATATAGATCTGCCAATAAAAAATTTCAAAAGGACGACTGATAGCTAAAATCCATTGTTTACAAAAATATTTATTCTAATTTAGCACCTCTGCGGAAATGAGGTATTTCTAGGGACTTCAGTAGAAGCTGAATTCAGCCATGTAAACCCACATAAATGCCACGTATTCAACACGGCCGTATGCGGTATCTGCAACACATTAACCTGGATATATCATTTATTGTGCCACGAACTGGTGTTGTTGGAGCAGATACTATCGGCAGCTATCGTTGGCAGAAACCGTTCCGTTTGATTTTCAGTGACATGAGGTTTAACCTCAAACATCCAGCAAACATCCAGCTGCATAGTGGTCCCACCATTCACATCCAGCGTAAATTCAGTGAAAACAGTTCAGCGCAGTGATCGAACTTTACTTTTCTACAGTGCATCTGCTACCCACTGCTGGTCTGCAGCATATATTGATGACTTGAAAATCGTAGAGATGATCCACTTAGAATTTTATGTGTCCCTAGAAGTTTAACTGATGGTTAGCAGAGATAGGTAACGTGCCTTGAGTTGTTACGCAGAAAGTAGGGGCACCATTAACCGACAAATTAGTTATCTGTAGTATTGTTGTACTCATCATGATGGAGGGATTGGAACACAATTCTTCATTTCAGTTGTCATACGGCTTCTAAAAATTACAAAGGGATAAGAGGGTGAGGGACTGGAAAAGAATTTAAGAACCCATCGAAATAGAATCTATCATTAGACCTCAGATTCTACAAGTACATCGATTGCACGGAAGAAATGGCCTGTCTCCAAGCAAGAGCTCATTGAGGTATCTGAGAAAAGGCATCTGATACAGCTGCAGGAAACAAAAGCCGAACGGGAACACCCATCTACAAAAGTATCTCACAGGAGTAAAATTCCTCCCGTCCCAGGCCGCCCCCCGTTTCTCTGTGCAGGAGTTGGGGAATGTTTAATTACTCCAATTTGAAATTCTAAATGAATAACATAATGTGAAATGTCTTTTTAGTTAGCAGCACTTCGCTGCTGAAAACTGTCTGAAGTGTTCCCAACTCTGAGGACACCCATGCGCTGTACCAATTACTAGAATGTATTGCTGCCACAGTATTGAGAATCTTTGGCTTATTTAATACGTGTTACACATGTTTGTCCACATCTTCCTCATCCTTCCTGCCTCTGTCCATCTACCCCTCCTCCACTGTCTCTCTGTCTATGTCCTTCTTCCTCTTTGTGTCCATCTCCCCTACTTCTGTCTGCATCATCCACCTTCTCTATATGACCATGCCATTCTTAAACCACTCTTTCCCTCTCCTCCTCTCCCTCTCCCTGTCCATCTCATACTCCCCTCTTTCACATCTCTATCCTTCCTCTCTGATCAGCTAAGCTCACCAACATCTACAGCTACTGCGACACATGCTGATACTACCTTCACAACATTCCAGACATCTAGGCCAGCCTATGTGCGTCAGGAGTAGAAATTTTTCTTTGTCGTTTCTCCACTCATATGGGAGCTAGAAGGTTCTAAACCCAATAGTGCTAATTCCCAAATAGCATTCTGTATGAGTACCAAATGTGGTTGAAATCAAACAGTTTATGAGAATATGCCGGACGTACACACATACCAACACAAATGCACCTTGTGTTATGTACAGGGTGCTTATAATTAAACTTTCGCTACTCCACACTGAAGAAGGTGGATCAATTGTCCATCTGGGCTAATCAGTTCTTTTGGACATGTCCGAATGAATTGATACCACTGGGCAGGTAAGTGCTTTTGGACATGTCTGAAAGAATAGACACCACGCATTCATATTACTGATTCGACTAGCTGGGCAATGGATCGACCTTATTCGGTGCAGACGCACATGTATGTCTCAACTCCTGTGGGAATCTCAGACTAGCGAGCATGGAGGAAATTGCCAGGGAATGCGGACAGGTGGCGTTTGGTGTGAATGTGGGTCCACCCAGTTGCGATAACACTCTATCACGGATGGCGCAGCGGTTAACGCACCTGCTTAGTTCCCAGGTTCGAATCCCAATCCAGTACACATTTTCACTCATCGCTGCTGATTCCGCATAATGTCCTGATACAGCTGACATCAGTAATCCCATTCTTTTCCTTTCCCCCCCCCCCCCTCCCTCCGCCTTCAGTTTACATATACTGA
Organism: Schistocerca americana; assembly: GCF_021461395.2. NCBI lineage: Eukaryota > Metazoa > Arthropoda > Insecta > Orthoptera > Acrididae > Schistocerca > Schistocerca americana. The sequence goes on along the minus strand of NC_060125.1, from coordinate 212,952,859 downwards.
AGTGCTAGAGAATCATGTGTAAAGATAATTGCGATTATATCGGAAAATAAAAAAATATAATAAAGAATAACGCATTAATTATATTAGCAATCACAGTCGCTCAAAAATGAAAAACATAATTTCGTAATTTTTTGGTGATTATGACTTGTGTACAGTTTTTCTGTGTTGAAAGTGCGTTGCTTGGAAATAAATTGCTAAATGACTATATATATATATATATATATATATATATATATATATATATATATATATATATATATTACGTTCTGTACAAGTTCGACTACAATTCTTGTCTTCATTTTTATCAAAACGTTTCGTTTACTGCTACAAGTTCATCATCAAACAGCAACTAGCTATTGAAAAGTATATCCTAAGGCAGATTAAATGCAGCACACGAACAACATACGCAATAATACACTCTTAAGAAAAGAAAAAGGATGAAAGAGATGCACCACGAATGAATTAGCCCTAAGGGACGCAGAACTGCAGATGTAAATTCGCGCTGACATTGATTGTCGTCCTCAAGGATATCCTGTCAAATTCTGTCCAGTCGATACGTCAGATCCTCAAAATCCCAAGATGGTTGGAGGGCCCTTTCCATTATTAGATTGGGCGACCTTGATGACTAAAAAGGGGTTTTGCAAGCACAAAGACGAGCAGTAAATATTCAAGCCGTTTGCTGGAGGGTATTATCTTGCTAAAACGTAAGCACAGGAAGGTTTTCCATGATGGGCAATAAAACGCCACTTAGAATGCCATCGACGTACCTCTGTGCTGCAATGGTGCTGCAGATGACAACAAGGGGTCCTGCTGTGGTGTCCCAAGTTTGAAAATTATTTTTGTTTCTGTAATTAATGGCTTTTATGGTTTCCTTTGAATAAATCCAAGTATTGTTTGGAAATCAGTTCTTAAAATATTGCATGGGTTCTGAGCCTAGCACTTTCGTTTGCGACGTAAATTACAGGACAATTCTTAGCCACATTTACTTTGGTAATCATGAATTGAGCCTTGCATCTAATTATTCGATTACAAGGCGTAGATACTATTATAATAATCTCGTGACGATAGGAGTCCGTAATTACCTCTACGTAAAGTACCTAATTTCGCACCACAAAATCAACTATGCCACTGTAAATGACTATCATTGTAAATATTTCTCACACTTTCCCTTTATAGTGGGACTTGAAATTACGTTTTTGTTGGTTCGTAGTCAGGCCAGCAAAATAATCAATTATTTACTATACGCCTACTTGTTTTGATCTAAATAAAATTTCCTTCAGATCCGCAGGCTTCTGTGAAATAGCAATTTTATACTAGCCACGAGAGCAGTAGCGCAGCTGTAAAGAAAAGTATTAAAATTCAGATTTGCTGCGTAATGGCGGCTGTCTTGTAGTTCATACGATGCTACCTTGTCTCGACTGCCCAGCATACTAAAATCGCTGTAAATGCTTCGTTATTTGTCACAGGGCGATTGCAACCACGAAATGAAAGCATTAAATAACAGTTTAAGTTAAAAATCTATTTCACAATTAATACCACATTATACAGTCTTACAGACATGGAAGCCGCAAAGCGATCTTGTAGCAACGACAGTCAGAGAAAGAGCAGCAGAGAGAGAATGTCACGTAGAGACACTCTATCACAATGACGCTTCTACACGCTCATCTCAAGAAAAGTTTGGAGTATCATAGAGTTTACTACAATGACCAGTTACAGTACACCACTGAAATTTGTACAGCACCTAATTAACACAATAAACGTAATTCCTTTTGAAAACAAGAACGATTTTTGTTAGACACAAGAAATCATTACCAAACAAAGTGGGCTTTCTCTAAGTATACATCCTGAAAATAAAAACAGTGAAAACATTGGTCTCATAATAATGATTATCAGTATTTAGTGGTGCATGTGATTATCGCCCCTTGACGTTGCTGAACAGCGAGACAAGGGTCTTCAGTCGGCTGTTGGCTGCATGGCATAAACAGAAGATCTGATATGTAGTTTCCCCTCATCAAAAATATTTGGGCGGTGCCAATAGCACCTGGGCTGCCCTCTGGCACTATCAATACAAGATAGCTCTTGCTCATTCTGGTCATGTACCTGGGCTCTTGACTGCCCTTGACTGCAATAAGGCGTTCGATTGTATCGATCACGACTACCTGCATGGGGTGCTCTGAAATACGGTGTACCCTGATACTACTGCCAGCATTGGGGCAAGGGGTGTTCTGAGCCACTCTGTATTGTTGCCAGATGTATCCAAGATGGCGGTGATGACGTCATCCAAGATGGCAGCGTGTAGACTTGGCAACAGTGCATGACATCATCCAAGATGGCGGCGATGACATCATCTAAGGTGACGTCCAGCAGTGGCTCACAGAAGCATGGAGGCATGGTGACCCCTGGAGCATCTGTGTCCTGCTCCCGTCTGGTCATGTCAGCAAGGGTGCCTAGATGAACATGTATTTCGAGAGGAATTTCTCAGGTGTCGGGTATGAAAGGGGTGCCTCCACCTCATGCTTGCGGAACCCTAATGGGCGCCTGAATGTAGTTTGACAGCTGACAGCCACATCACTTTTTGGGGCTGCCGGTAGCTTCCTGTGCAGTCTAATGGACAGGAGGTGGCAGATGGTGCTTGTGCACATTGATTGCGCGTCTGTTGTACTATTTTGCAAGCAGGTCTGTAGGCTGTGCTATGCGTTATTTGGACAGTTTACAAGTACATGGCATGTCTGTACATCAGTGTACTGCGTTATTTAGGAGCTGGTTGGATGTCTGTAGTGAATGTGATAAATATACTCCATCCCAAAATAAATTGTTGCAAAATAAATAAAGTACACTCTTCCTTACTCTCTTCAGCAGCCCAGCAAAGGCTGAGTCATTTTCGCGCCATTTTCCCACTCCAGGCCACCAACTTGGGTTACATCACAGGAGGGATGACAGCACCCTCTGGTGGCAGTACTGTGTACAAGGTCAGTTGGACTCTAGTCCTGGTGGTGGAGACACTATCTGCAAAATAAAGACTTATGTGAAGCACAGGCAGAGTCCTCTTCCCATCATTTCCCCCATCCCAGACCGTGATCTTGTATTACATGATGGAATGGATGACACCACTCTCTGGTGGTGGTACTGTGTACAAGACCTGGACCTCATGGTGAACACACTGTTTCCAGCTATCTTGGATAACAGTAATCGCGTCATCAGCTGACATCATGGCAGCTGTTTTGGATTATGTCATGGATAAGAGCGCCCTCTGGTGGTGGTACAGTGTACTAGGTCAGTTGCAGTCCATAACCTGTGGTGATCACACTGTTTCCCGCTATTTCCCCCGCCATCATGGATTACATCAGGAGGGATGACATTATCCTCTGGTAGTTGCACTGTGTACTAGGTCAGTTGGAGTCCAGATTACTTGGCGACCACACTAGATCATGGTAATGCCTCTAATTTCTTAAATAAAATAATGTATGCAAAATAATAAAGTCTTATGTCCAGCACAAGTCGAGTTCTATGCCCACCAATCCATAGGAGGAGGTGGGGGTTGGGTGACTTCGGTTAGTGGAGGTAGCCCAACTGCCTTTTCTTTCCCACCATTTTCTTAGGTTAGTAGAGACAGCCCAATTGACCTTTCTTTACCACTAAAACTCAAACTTGGTGCCAGTTTCTAGGAAGATGTGGAGGTCAGATGACTTACGTTAGTGAGGGTAGTGCATGTGACCTATCTCCCCACCAAAATTCAAACTTCCCGCCAAAATCCGCCATCTTGGTTGAAATCACAGCCTCCATCTTGTATGACATCATGCGCTGTTGCCAAGTCTAAACACCACCATCTTGGATGATGTCAACGCCGCCATCTTGGATAGATCTGGGAACAATGCAGAGTGGCTCAGAACCCCCATTCCGCCAATACTACCGTTGACATTGTAACGCATCTCCTTTGTGAAGCGAAGTCCCATGTGCTCTAAAATGGCTGTCTCACTCCTCGCATCTTGATCTGTCATTCAGTACCTCAGAGCTATCCTCTCGGTGTTTTGTGGTATGCTTTCACCAGTGAACAGTTGCTCTGCAGCAGCCATCACTGCCTTTTTGGGATGTTTTTTGGTGGCCACGACTTTTGTTGCGCTGGTTATGTGGACGATCTCATCCTCATTCTTCATAGTGGTTCTAAGATAGGAAGTCCTTGGCTTGGGTCACCACCTACGGAGAAGCTTCTGGTAGCTGCCTTAATGTCCGCAAATCGAGCGCTATGGCTATAGATGCGGGGCTTCCTGAGGACACCGTTGCTCCATTGCATATAGCAGATACTATGCGATGCTTAGGGCTCGATTTCGTGGCTGATCTGTTGCGCATGATTGCCCTTAACTGCCGGTGCCTACTGTCCGAGTTACGAGCTGGTCTCCTAGATCATCGTTTATGAGGCCTCGATCTTCTGCAATGGACAAAATATTTTAATGTATATCTAGCATCTCGTCTCTCCTACATGACACAAACTCTCCCCATTCAGCCATCCATGGGCCACCACATGCTAGGGGGATTGGCTTCATATGTCTGCCACGGCTTACTCTTCAAGATAAGGTACAAGAGTCTCACTGTCCCATGGTGCTGTAGGGTTTCGGCCTGCATCATGTCCCTGACAGAGTGATAGCTCTTTCTGTCGGCTCTCAAATTGCCCTACGTGCCTCACCTGCCTGTTGCTGGAGACCTTGTTTTCCTTCCTCCACTTTTCCTCTAACAGAGCTATGCGCATACTGGGATAGTGACAACGCTCTTGACATCCACTAAGGCGATCAATGGCTTTTCCAGCACAACAGGAGACCGAATGTTACTAAGGGGAAGCGTCCTCACGTCGACTGTCATGCTGTGTGGCAACTTGTGTGTGCTTCCTATATTGCTACTGATGTCCAATCAGATGGTACCTGGAGGTCAATGGGAAGCAGGTATGCTGGTCACTCCTTCAGAAGATTCACCTTACAGACACCACATTGTGTGTCACCTGTCGTGTTCTGGACAAGGACAAGAATCGCCTGGTGTGCGGATTGGTGGTAGATGTCTGGTTCTTTGTGTGACAGATTCTGGTCTATATTAAGTGTACTACTAGTCATCAGATACCTCCTCACCTGCTCCTCTTTCTGGGATTGGGATACTTTCCATAAACGAAGAGAACTCCATGAAGTGGATTTGTGGATACGTAGTTCACTACTTGCTTGCTCACTGCGATAAAAAATATCTTCGATTTACTACTTTAATGAATGAAACTGTACAGTTGTCTACAATCCCAAATACAGACAATTTTTAATTTTCTTTGTAGTGTTTGACTTTCCTGCATTCCCTATTCATCGACTTCAAACAAGCCTTTGACAGTATAATTCGGCAATAACTATGCAGAGTACTGGAAGAACGTGGTACATGTGCTAAACTAATAAGATCTATCAGAATGACAATGACATAGACAAGAGCAAAATTAATGGTCTTTAGGAGAACAAGTGAATGCTTAAACTTTAATAAAGGCGTGAAGCAAGCTGATAGTCTCTCCACTGTCCTATTCAATATACCCCTGCATAGTGTACTAAACAAAATCAACAAAAGAGGCACCATACTTATGAAAACTAGCCAGATAGGTAAATACGCTGACGAAATTCCTATAGTAGGAAGAAATATCAATATACTGCAAGAAACATACCGGGCAATGGGAACAGAAGCCTTGAAAATTGGCCTCATAATAAATGACAACAAAACAAAATATATGGCAATGTCACAATACGGGGCCAGAAGAACCCGTAAAAACCTACACATCAATGCAAAATGCTTCAAAGGAATGTCCTCTTTTAACTACTTGGGAGCCCTAATAACAAATGTTAATAGTATTGGGAAGGCTATAAGGGAAAGAATTCAAGCAGGAAAGAGAGTTTACTTTGCAAATATGCAACTTTTCAGAAATAGCCTTGTTACAAGGAAAACAAAACTGTTATTATATAATTCCCTACTCCGCCCGGTTATCACATACGCGTTAGAGGTATGGTCGTTGATAGAACGTGATAAAAATCCACTAAGAACCATTGAGCGGAAAATACTACACAAAATGTATGGGCAAACAAGGGAGGGATAAGGCTGGAGAATACGCTACAATTCCGAATTACATGAGTTAATACACAGTAGGGACATGATAAAATTTGTGAAATCACAGCGAATACGATGACTAGGACACCTGGAGAGAATGGCACAGGATAGAATTCCAAAGAAAATGATGAAACGTGTGATCCATTCAGCTAGACGAAGGGGGAGAGCTAGAAGAAGATGGATCTCACCAGTATGGGAGTCCGGGGGTGGAAAACAGCAGCAAATTACCGAGAAGTCTGGAGGAAGGTCGTTGAAGAAGCCAAGGCTCACCAAGGGCTTCATCTGCCCCGGAGTTGGGGTGTTACTACAAAGAGAAGTTAATCCACGCTTTTTCCACTCTTAGTACCGATCATTCTCTGATCATTAGAATGTTCTTTTCCGAGGAACTACGCACTGATAGTCCCAAAACGTGTGGCCTAATGACACTCCCTACTCTTCGACATGTCGGTTTCCTGCTACATTTGAAAAAAAACTAATTTATGTGCTGTAGTACCTCTGCTCCTCACTCCCTACGCTTTTCTTGGTCGTTGGGTCAGGGTACGAGACACGGTGGCCAGGCCTCGGATTGCGACCCCTGCCCACTTTGACCGCGCCATTCCCTTTAGGCACAAAGGGAGGTTCCATTGAAAAAAAAAAAAAAGAAGCTGATAGAGCCTTTTCCCGCGAAAGGGAAAGGTCCCAGATTCGGGTCCCGGTGTAGCACACAGTTTTAATTTAATTTGTCAGTAGGTTAACGATTTATAGTTAATTTACATTTACTCATGAATTTTTCTAGTCCATGAAATTCTGTTACGTATTTATGATAATCTGTCACGTAAATAGAAATCATGAAATCAAGAACCTTTCCCAGGTAACAATTATAAAGGTCAATACTGTTGCTTACCAACAGTCTACACTGATACAAAGCTCCACAATACAGATGCAGGTTTTAGTAACTGTCATTTAATAAGTGCAAGCTTACAGTCTCAGGATGCTGACGTCGGGGAAGATCATACCGGGGAATGTCATAAACTAGTGGAGATTTTTCTCGTCGGCGTCAATAGTCTAGAACTGCTCCATAACGTAAATGTGCGACAGCTCATTCATATTGTGCAGTGGGATAAATTATTGCCATAGTTTTCTTCTGTGCTCACTGCAGACCACGAGCGCAGAGCATGCGAAAAATTCATGTGCTGTTAGTTAGTGCCTCCAATGAACTCTACCGCAGTTCGCCATTTACGAGCCTGCCCGGCGGTACAAACCTGCTGCAAATGACGCGTCCAGTGGCCGAAATCCCTTCTGTACTAACAGCGCAGGCACACGCGCCGCCATGTTTCGGAGTCACTATCGGGAAGGAGTACCAGTCAAAATCTTTACAATTCTCCAGATTGCCATATCATATTCCTATTATTACAGTAATTGTGTATGAACATTACAAGTACTGAATTTTTTATTACACTGCACTTATTCCAGAATGTACAGGAAAGGATAAATCTGACTATGTTAATTTATAACTGGGAAATAGAAAAAAAATGCATAACTGACATTACATTAGAGACTTACAAGGAGAGCAGTATTCTGCAACATAATACACTATCGACTTGGTTGTTATACATAAAGTGCTTATTTGTTCTCCTCAGCTTTCTGATAATATTGTTTCTAGTATTCATTTTTCCCCTGGTTATGGCAAGATGTTTCCAAAATATTACAGAGTGACGGAGAATTAGGTTTAGACACGTAGCGCGCAGGATGCGATTTAACTGTGCTCCTCAGAAGTCAATATTAAGTTTTACGTCGGCGGTATTTTTATCCGGGTAGAATACATACACCTCTGTTCTACCGTAGTCGGAACATAGCTTCCACTATTCATAATGTCAGCTTAGTGTATACAGATCATGAGAGAGAGGCTTCGCCGCGCGGGATTAGCCGAGCGCTTTAAGGCGCTGCAGTCGTGGACTTTGCGGCTGGTCCCCACGGAGGTTCGAGTCCTCCCTCGGGCATGTGTGTGTGTGTGTGTGTGTGTGTGTGTGTGTGTGTGTTTGTCCTTAGAATAATTTTGTTTAAGTAGTGTGTAAGCTTATTGACTGATGACCTTAGCAGTTTGGTCCCATAAGATGTCACACACATTTGAACATTTTTAGAGGGACTTTGTCGTGTTTCATAAAGTGCACCGTGCTAGCTTGCGAGACAGAGAGGCGAGCCAAACCTGGGTGGAAACGACAGTTGGTCAGGTACTGTACATTCAGCAGTATATATGGATACTCTCTGATAAATGTGTTGCTAATAGACTATACCAAAGGCATAATAAATTAAAATGACGTACCTAATGCCGATTTGTAAGATAAAAATTATTTACGTACACTGTAGTGCATGCAGATTGAGGAAAATTTTTCATAATAACGTTATCAGAGTCGCAGATCGAAAGGTTTGCTATACATCTAACACCTCAAGGGATTCGGTTAATGTATGTTAAACACTTTCACAACTCTGGGCTGGTGCAGAAGGAAGAAGAAGGTGACGAATGTGTATAGAGTATTTGTGAGTGATTTTCAAGAGTTAAGGCAGTATTGAAAGACAATGAGTGTATTGGTTGAGACGTAGGACGGGTTTGCCTTGCAAGGACGATTTGCGTGTTGTAGTTAATATTTGATACCAGTAGTGAGATGCACTGAGCGCCGAGCCAGTGTGGATTGTTAGTGTAAAATACACCGGTAGTATGAGGCACCAAGCTGCTGTGTAATAACTTGCCTCGTCAGGTAAAGGTACATGAAATCAAGAAACTGGAGACGCAGAACTTGTTTCACTATTTTGTGTCTACTGTACACAGGGGATGAGGCTGTCATCCTGTGGAAGCCCACCTTTGTGACGTTAAAAGAGTTTTACAGCAATACGAGTATCACCCTTGGATGCAATGGTTGTGCGAGTAGCACTATAATGTGAAAAATGGAGGTAACTTGAGCTCACAAATACAGGTACGGTAGCTACAATAAGGAAATATTTTTCAGTTGTAATGAATATCATGATAAACCCTTATGCATTTTTATAGTATCAACGTTCTGCACATGTACCCTTGTGTGTTTCAGAAAATTGGTACGAGATGCCGATTAAAGATAATACTTTTACTCAAAGACAATAAACAAAAGAAAGCATCAGAAGAAAGAGAGAGAGAAAGAGAGGGAGAGATAGAAAGAGGAAGTCTCATCATGATAAACAGGTAGTATGTAAATGCAAAGTACTACCTCAGTGCTTAGTTGTATGGCGCACCAGTAATTTATATATCGTGAATGCACAAAATACGTGCACGAAATTCCGTTTAGCATCCGTGGATACCTCAGAAAGCTCCCCTAATTTGTCATCTTTCTTCCAGTGAACCTCATCGGTAAGAGTTATAATAGTTTAATTAATATAGATCCAGTATTATATTTTGCTCGTTAAATGTTTTCTTTCATTTTTTAAGAAGTCCAGAAGGCTAGGGCTAGATGTTTCAATTTTAAAGGCGCTGGATTCAAGTCACGTTTGTAAAGTATTGGACACTTCATTTTTGTTATTTTTGAATATGAGGCCAAAGGGCCGTATTTGGTAGTCGCAGTAAACAGGTGTGTGTGTGGGGGGGGGGGGGGGGGGAGGGGGGTGTATGTGTGCGAGCGCGCGAAACCAGTGAAAGTGATGCGACCTTGACTGACTGAGATAACATGGAAGCTGCACCCCGCGGAGCGACTTGTGTCCAGTAAACACAGCCGTTCTCACCTCAGTTGTCTGGCGAGAGAGCCACGTATCAGTCGGCTCATACCTGCTGGTACTGAGGTAGCAGCTCACCCCTTTGTGACTGGTTCCTTGCCACGAGTGGCAGCTCACTCCACTCGACTTGAGACCCCACTGCACCGCAGATGCTTATGGCTTGCTCGACCAATTTACGACAGCCTCGTGCAAACCATCTGTCAGACAACAAGCTTATGCTTCAGAGGTCGTCCAACCTATGGCTGTGTTTATAACTGAGTGAATGATTTGCTATTTTACTGTGATGACTGTGAATGGAGTAATTAATTGTAGATGGATTTGAGTATCTGTGGATTGTGAGAACAAGTCACCGATGTGTGTGAGGGCATCAGCGCGCTGCCTTCATTCATGAGTATTCTCAGAACATTCAGGTTCTGTGTAATATTGTGCGCCTGATTTTCTTCTTCTTATTATATGTATCCAGAAATAAATTTACCGGTACACCAGTACATAAAAGCGAATGTGAGGAGGCTTGTAGACAAGTACTCTTGTTTATTTTCTTGGTGTTTACTTTGGAACCAGCGTTACCCTTATAATCCAAGGCCTGATATTCATCAGACGAGGAGTATGTGAAACGAAAAGCAAAAATTATGCCCATGTCCCAGTTTAAATGTCCTTGACGAACTTGTGCTACAGGTGAAGCTCAGCACAATTTGTCCGTAGCTCATGGTGCGGTGGTTAGCGTTGCTGCCTCTGGGTCATGGGTCCCGGATTCGATTCCCGGCCTGATTGGGGATTTTCTCTTCCTGAGGACTGGGTGTTTGTGTTGTCCTCATCATTCCATCGTCACCATCATCATTCGTGACAGCGGCTGGATTGGATTGTGTAGAAATTGGACTGTATAAAAACTGCGACTTTGTAAGGGCGCTCATGACCACGCAGCTGAGCGCCCCACAAACCAAACATCAAAATCATCAGCACAATTTCATCAGCATCCACTTTATTCACAATGAGAAGGTTATGTTACACAGCAGTTTATCCGTAAACTCTTTACGAATTGTTTAATGTCACACGCACATCCTCATGGTCAATGTAATCGACCCTTTAATGCTGCCTAATAACTGCAGATGATAATTAGTATTGCCAGTGACTGCACAGCTAATTTAACTCTTCTCTTACATTCTTTTTATAATAGTTAAGGCACTCATTTTCTACAGTCATGGTGAGCTTTTTGTAGGTGGCTCACAATAAGGGAGATTACGTGAAGGATCAAGCGGAGTAATAAATTCGTTCAGTGCTGAAAACTGCACTTGAAAGCAGGTAAAGAATACAGAATTCGCTTGGTCCCAACTCCCCTCGACGGGCGACTGAGGGGCGGCTATCTGCGTAAAAAACAGTCTTGCTTGGGGCACTGGGAGGATTCCTTTAAGGAAAGATTGAAACCTAAACCAGCTCAAGCTTTCAGAGAAGGTAGACCGTTAGTACAACTGTTTGTCTCAGCTGACGTGCTACGCAGGAATGTTAGTTTAAAACACTTGTAACCAATTTTCTGACTGGAGAGCACGTTCTTTCTTGAGTGTACCTATGTGTCTTTCAATTCGTCAGCTTCAGAATCCTGTCATGGACTGTCTTCCTTCGCATACCTTGGAATTATTGATTACTCATAACAAAATCCGCAGAAGTACGAGTTTATGTAACTTGTGTACAAAACCATTACTGGACGGAACTCGCAGCGACCGCTGCAGTTTGCCACCGATTTTCCTACACTTGTACAAAGAGGCAAGTTGCAGGTGGTTAAAATAGATCACACTTAACTGTTAGCAGAATGAAGAATAAATACTTGTGGACAGGCGACTGGGAAGAAAATACTTGCTGCCAGGTAACACTTGCACCCATATGGGTAGTTCCGAGTTCAGAGGGCAAGCCAGACTCAACTGTTACCACAGCTGCCTACTGCATTCATGCTGTATGAGAGTGGTAAGTATGACCATTCAGTAGAATCACCAAGTCGACTGTAGTTAACTTCCATGAGGGCCTAACTGCACAATTTTAACATTCTCAGCCGTACGGTTGCTTGTGTCACGCACTTTAATGATTCTGCTGGTGTTCGTTCTTATTTTTCCGGTTTCTTGCTTTTAACGACATCCCATTCATGCAGTATCCACGACTTATTCTCGTGATCATACGTTTACTGTGCTCACTCACCTGACACAGAGTTAGATTTCATTAATACAATCCTTCGTTCTTTCATTAAATGTTCACTTGCCTATCTCAGTGAAACATATGCTTATGCTTCATGATAATAAACGTTGAGTCTTACAGTGACTGCTTTGTCCTTTACGGATAAAAATCCCCCTCTCAGTAGTATTGCATGTGTAGTGTGGTACCTATAGAAGCACAACAGTATTTTTAATTTACTTTCTTGATTAAATGAAATTTATTTCTATTTGGAAAAGATATGATATGGAATGTTATCTGGCTTTAAAATATAAAATCATAAAAGTGACACCAATTAAAATGTAGCGGAATAGAGTGAAAAACGACCATCCTTGTCAAATTAATATTCGTGGTTTTACTCACACCCCTCACTTGTCACTTTCCTCTTCATCTTTTCTCCTCATTGTAAATGTATTGGTGCAAATAATTGTCTATTTTATACTAGTAATGAGTTTATTTTTATTATTTGTCAACGTTAATCTGTATGTTATATTATTAACAATTTAACAAGTGGGAAAGTGGGTGAGTGTTGTATAAACCTCAGGACACGCAGTTAAGTTTTCATATATTTCTGGGGTATTATCTAATGCACCAACCAGTTGTATTATTTTATCCGTATTTTCAGAAAATAAGGATATTTATTTAGTGTAGTTTTATTCACTTGCTTGGTTGGTGGGAGTATATATTTAGTTTATCACTCAAAAGTATTTAATAATGTTACCCAAGGATACAAAGGAACTCTATGTCATGTACACATATAACGATAAACTGTCATCATCCTGAAAAGAGGTTCGAACTCCACAGTAATTTTCTAATCGTGGTCCCGTTGTTTTCTGCTACTTCTCAAAAAATGGTTCAAATGGCTCTGAGCACTATGGGACTTAACTTCTGAGGTCATGAGTCCCCTAGAACTTAGAACTACTTAAACCTAACTAACCTAAGGACATCACACACATCCATGCCCGAGGCAGGATTCGAACCTGCGACCGCAGTGGTCGCGCGGTTCCCGACTGTAGCGCCTAGAAAAGCTCTGCCACCTCGGCCGGCACAACTTCTCAACTCATTTACCCAGTCTGTTGTAAGCGGCCCTGCAGTTTAACAGGGAATACGAGTCATAATTCGACCTCGCATTACTAACATTAACAAAATAATGGTCGGACGTGAAGGAACAGTTACGTGTAAAAAAAGTCTTTGGACCAACCCCGGATTGGTACCTGGACCGTCGAGATTTGTAATCTGACACTCAGCCACTGTACCGCCGAGCAAATTGCAAATCGTAATATTTACGCTTTTATTAGTTAGTGAAACAGACCGTCGCACATTATTAAAGTTAAAAACTTTTGTGAATTTGCAAAATGAAATATTGAAGGTATTTTATGATGAGAGTGAAGCACTTAACTGCAGGCTATTGATAGTACAACGTCTGCTTTGAAAGGATAACCTGGAGATAGGACGATAAGCTTAGGGTCGCAATGGTGAGGGAGCAGGAGAATTTGGGCTTGATAAGTCGTACCATTTTGCTATGTACCACTGTGTTAGGCACGTAGGCTTTTCTGTTCTTATCCAGTTACAGTACGATTTGCATCAGCTGTGTAGGCAACAACTGTTTTTAATAATATCTTACTGCGAAAGGTTCAAAATTCGTCGTTACGTGATGGAGCAGTAATTCTACTGAGGTTGGGTGAATGCGACTAATGATCGACTATTCACATTTTAAATGTTCTCTAGAAAGGGGCCTTACATTAAGTTATTTCCACCTTTCCTTACTTAACTGAATTTGCTTTGGAGTTAATAATCTCTGCACAGAGTGTTTCAGATGGAAACACATTCCTTTTTTTTTCATTGGCTTTTCAGAATTACTTCCTTATATTTGCCCGGCGTCTCATTGCAGTTGGAAATCTCTACACATCTATGTAGATATTGTCTACATTTAGCAGTTGAAAAGCATTTGCTGCAGCAGTCGACGTAGATATTCGCGTGATGCCCACGCTAGTTCACATACCCCTGTTAAGCGTTTAGGACTCCTGTGACAGTGGTGCTGCGGTACATAGGCTGAAAGAAATGGCAAAAGTATGTTAACTGCGTGACCACACTTCTCCCATCTTATTCTTCTACCCTTGCCAAGCTCCGACGGTATGTCGTATTGGCAGTTGGTTCCCCTTGTTCGTAGTAGTTAGTCAAATGTGTTACTACAAAACGATCCACCATTTGAAGTAACTAATCTTTCCTAAAAGTATGTTTGTTACATCTCTCAATATCTGGCGGTTGCAATTGCTATTGGTATTGGTCGCTATTAGTCGGCCAATACACAGACGGTTAATCCTGGTTGTGGAATGAGGCTGGAATTCTCACCCGATGATGTACCATGTTGCTCGACTGGAGACAGATCTGTTGATAGAGCATTCCAAAGCAACATGTCGACGTTTTGTAGAGCACTTTGGGTTACAACAGCGGTATGTGGCAGAGCGTTATGGTGTTGGGTAACACAGGCCGGAATGCAATTCGTGACTGGCGTACGGTATTGCAGTCACGATTCATGGGATAACCACAAGAGCGCTCGTGCTGTCATACTAAATCGCACCCCAGACAGCAATATCGCAGGAGGGACATCCAGCTTTTCGTACCTCTAATACACTGCCTCATTCTTACTGGTTGTGGAGCTCATAATGTCTCTTCACTAACATCAACTCACCTCGTTCAATCTCAAAGGTAGTTACCGCTCACAAAATTTTCAGTGTGTATTTAAAACAAACATGATTTGCATTCTCATAGAGGCGCTACTGGGTTGTTTCAGCTTTTTTCCGTCAGTGTATGTGGAATAAAAGTACCTATTGCTCATGTGATCCGTCTCGGTGACAAAGCTCCCATTTTCATGACGGAGAGATTCAGCGAAAGGTATAGGAAGTTAATACACCAGAAAATGTGTTTGTGGTATTATACAAACGGACGCAGAAAAATGGTGAATGTTTCCTGCGCTGAGAGAATTAGTTGTTGAGTGTGTGAAAACGTTTAAACATATTACGTGAATGCGGGATCGATGACAGGAGCGTGCGACGTCGCTTCGAAGCGATGCTATAATCTGAAAAGCTACAACATACATTGAACTTATTAAAAATTTTATTTCAGTGGTCGTTTAGCCATTTCAGTCATCGTTCCTATAAAATGTTGTGCTCTGTTGTCTCGATGTTGGTCATAGGGTATGCTACCAACAGTGCTATGTCACCTAAAACATCGAGGACCGTTGCCTAGCAATTACTTCCGTATTCTCTCGAGTACTAGAAGTGCCTATACGAATTCGCTGTGTGAGTTATTGAGTTAAAGAAGCTTCAGCTTTGATTCAAGTGTTGTAGAGTGAATTTTGTATTTCGAGAACAACTATCGAAACATTTTAAAGTTCTTGGAGAGCTTTAGAAGCTTTGAGCGAAGCGAACACCCAGCTTCAGAACCGAGGAGCATTGTACCTGCAAGAGGTATGAGCTATTCGCGTATCTGTGACTTATTTATTCACCTTTCGGAATCATCTGTAGATAGAATATCGTAGAAGCTTTTAATTGTCTGTGTACTTAGTGGAGAAATACTAGCAGGTTGAAGCATGTGGTAAAGTGTGATGTGATTACGTAACCTGATGTTATTAACAGTATACAACGCGAAACCCCATTTTGTTCCAATTTTTTTTTGGAGATTCAGATATTACTTGCCTGCTTTTTAATACAGATTTCTATACTTTTTATTTGGCGTAGTTCATGCACTTTCATTTTTTTTATTTTCGAGCTAATTTCTTAGTTCCTCAATGGCTAACGTGTCAAGCGCATTGTCCTTTTCCACCCCTTTGCTTTGACCCATGACATCCTACGTGAATTCATGAATTTATGTTGAATTGGATGTAAGCGGACTGTTATTTAAAGTTAGCCTGTGGTTGAGTTACTTACCAGTGTAATCTGTGATGTCTGTAAACTATGCTGTTATTCCAAATACGTCGCGACATACGAGGGTTTGGTTTGGGTGGAACTTGAGACCACAGATTAAACTGCCGTGGAGGAATCAGTAACGATTATATTTTAGATCTGTTTTCTGACAAATATTTCTCTGTTTCTTTCTGCATATGGCAAGATTTCCCAGGGTAGAGCATAAGATAAATTTTTGTGAGTGAAATGATTAGTGATTATGATTATCATTTGATCCTTATAGCTATTTAGCTGTCTTTTTAATGTGGGAAGTTTGTCGAGAGTGAGTTTAGCCCTAACGAAATTGCAATTCTGATGGTAATGTTATTCATAATTTTTTAATTTACAAATATTTGGCCGTTTTTCGATTGTGACTCTTTGAGACACTGCGCTTATGAAATCCACTGTTCCTAAGAGGCTCAATTAGTTTTTACCGGTAGCTCACTCTCGCACTGCATAATTTTTTTTTTATGGTGCGTATTATTCGTTTAGCTTAATAAGGACCGAGGTTTGGGTATTTTTGGTGAATTATTTGTTTTCTGTTTTTGAGCTATTTATTTCCGTTTGTAGTGTGATTCTAGTTTATTGTACTTCCTTTCTAACGGTTTATTCTAAAGAAATTTGTGTATATAAATTTTCGATTAAGTTGATCTTATGTGGGTGATGCTTTGTATCTCTGTTCTCGCTTTAGGAATAGAGTTCTCACGAAATATGATACCAACTGTCCTTGTGTATGTTTTTTGTTTCTTTTGTTCGCTTTATTACGGAGAAATTCATGTGCGTCATCCTTGCATAATGAGATTCTTGCGTGTGTGTGTGTGTGTGTGTGTGCGTTCGTGTGCGCGTGTTTGGGGAGGGGTTTTGTATATACCGCGATACCATTTGTGTGTTATTTTTTATAATTTTAGGTTTATGACAGAAAAGTTCCTATGTGATATTTTTCGATTATGTCATTTTGTGGAGCTGATCGCTGTCTTCCTTTGAGCTACAGGTCAAGTGAAGAATTCGATTCGAGAACTGCCAATTTTGCAGCTTTTTTCTATTTATGTTAGAGAAATTTGTAGGGGATGTGTTATCGTTATGTAGGTACTGCATACGCTGCGATTAGACTTGTTTTTTTATGTTTTCGTTTGCATCATTCCGGAAGAATGTGTGTGTGTGCCATTTTCCAGGTATGTTGTTTTGTGGAGGTGTCTAGTACCACTGTGTTCATTTCATCTGTATTGGTCAAGCGAATTATTCGAATCCAATTTTGTATTTACTATATATTTTCGTTCGGTTTATTCTAGACAAGTTCTTAAATGTTGTTATGTTTAGTAATCTTTTTTGTATGTCACCATCCACAACTCTCCCATTCCTGCGGTTGTCCCGATAATTTCATTTCATATTGTGGTTCAAATAGTTCACCTGGTTTTTTGTTTGTTAAGAAGTGCGTTATACAATATACAACGGTGCATTTTAACAGAAACGATCTACTTCGGTCTAGGACCAAACCATCATCGTGTCCAAAAACCGTCTCAGCTAACTGTCTGAGTAATTGGAATCGCAGTTCTCACATGTACATTGTTCCGTCATTGATACTAGCTGCACATTCATAACTTTATGTCCATTTAACCCAGAAAAAGTTTTTCCCAATATTGGATATATATAGATAATACCAATGATGGTGCTTCGTTCATCTGACAACTGCTGTTCCAATTAAACAAAGGCATAGAAGAGATGGTTTTTGGACCCGATGTTTTTCTGGTTCTAGACCGAAATCGATCGTCTGTAATAAAATGTGCCGTTACAGCTGTGTGCTGCATATGGCAGTTCTTAACGTTAATTAAAGCTGTGCAGCACCACCTAAACAAAACGTTTTATCTTTGTTTTTGATTGTAATGGTCTATATTGTGGTCTCCGTCTTGAAGAATACGTCTGTATTGCTGTTGCCGTCTTGTAGAATGTCATAGGGCTCTTATTAAATGTTATCTGTGGTTGTCATAGTATCTCGTGTAAACTATCCACTCTTCTGCAAATATGACGTTGTGGGGCGGAGCAGACGAATAGAATTGTAGCATGCTGTATTCCTTTCAGTTGCTGAGATTCACAACGATAACGATGTTAGCGATCTTTCTCGATTGTCGACTACACATACATAGTGTGTGTAGTCATAACAGGGTCATGCTGCTGGAATTTTCTTCCGTCTGTGAAAACGAACACATTTTGGAAACTAATGCCAACTGTTTTGTGTCATACTGAGTTGACCTTCCGCCGTAACAAAAGAGTATATCTCTCATATTGGTTAAAGAAATTGAATTAAGAGCTTGGAGTATTTTTAATTGTTAAATTCTTTGTGGATTTATTAGTTATTCGGGCTTTTTCATCCTTTAGACACTGCTGTATATCTTTCAAAAGCAAGGCATGAGTATTTCGTCTGACACATATTTAAATTACTAAAAATTTTACTGCGGTGCCTGTTTACTTATTGATATCGACGTTCCTATAAAATAATGTGCTCTGTATCTGCTTGTATTGCTACTAGTGGGATTGCTATTTAATGTTGATCACAGGGTGTGCTAACAACAATGCTGTGTCACCTAAACCGTCGAGGTCCGTTGCCTAGCAATTACTTCCGTATTCTCTCTAATACTAGAAGTGCCTATCCGAATTCGGTGTGTGAGTTACTGAGTGGAAGAAGCTTCAGCTTTGATTGAAGTGATTTAGAGTGAATTTTGTATTTCGAGAACAACTATCGAAACATTTTAAAGTTCTTGGGAAGATTTAGAAGCTTTGAAGTAAGCTAACGCCCAGCTTCAGAGGCGAGGTGCATTGTACCCGTAAGAGGTATGAGCCATTCACTTAAATGTAACCTATCGATTTACCATTCAAAGCCATCTTTAGTTAGAATATCGTACAACCATTTAAATGACCTTGTATTTAGTGGAGAAGTAATGGCAAGTTGAAGTTTTACGACGGACCATGTTATGATTTCGGAACACGTAGTTAGTGGATTGTAGCATGAGAATGATCACTTTGTCTTAATTTTTCATACAGGTTCATAAGTTAGGTGCCTGACTTGTAGAGACGAACCACATTACTGAGTTTCTGACGAAGTTCACTTACGTTTGTCATAGTTGCACAGATTAATCACTTAGTTTCACAATGATAAGTGTCACCAACCTCCTTGATTCTCAATTGTACATACATGTTCGCTGTGATCATTGCACAGAAGTGCCGCTTGAACTTTCTTCCGTCTGTGAAGAAGAAGACGCTTTGGAAACTGATGGCAGCTGTATAGAGTAACATTTAGTCGAGCTTGCCCTGTAACAAAAGAGTTTTCGTCTCCTGTTGCTTCAGCAAATTGAATTAATATCTTGGAATGTAGCTAGCTGTTAAATCCATTGGGGGTTGATTAGCTATTCAGGCTTTTTCATTACATGCTGCTGGATACCTCTCAGTCGCAAAATACGATTATTTTATGGTGCATACAATGACTTATTAAAAAATTTTCACCACTGCTCGTTTACCCATTCCTATCGACGTTGCTATACAGTGTAGAGCTCTGCAGCTGCTGGCGTTGCTGTTTAATGTTGTTCACAGGATATGCTAACTCCGATGGTATGTTACCTTAACTGTAGAGGACTGTTGCCTAGCAATTACTTGCGTATTCACCTGAACACTTGGAATAAAGATACGAATTCATCGAGTAAGTTATTGAATTAAAGAGTCTCCAGTATTTATTCATGTATTGTACTGTTACATTTTGTTTTTCGAGTTCAAATAACGAAACATTTTAAAGTTCTTGTGGACTTCTAGAAGATTTGAACGAAGTGAACGCCCAGCTTCAGAAGAGAGGTATGAACTACTGACTTAAGTGTCTTCTGTTTACTTACCGTATAGAGTCAGATGTCAATATCGTATAAGCTTATAAATGAGTGAATGTGTAGCGGCGAAGTACTGGAATACTGAAACGTTACGACGTAGTGTGATATGATTTCGCGGTATGTAAAATGAAAAAAAGTTCCATTCACATTCCAATACATTGTTTCAATACGTCATGCAGCTACAAAGGTTACGAAAGAGAGTCACTTATAGGAACAGATCTCTTTGAGGAGGTTTTCACAATTTTAGTTGCTGTAATCGTCTATTCTTTAACTTATATTTAGTTTCACAACGAGAGCGGCATCTCCTATCTCTGTTACCAAATCTGTTATATTCTACCTCCTGTGAAGAAGAAGGCAATAGGTAAACAAGTTCTCGGCGCTACAGTCTGGAACCGCGCTATCGCTACGGTCGCAGGTTCGAATCCTGCCTTGGGCATGGATGTGTGTGACGTCCTTAGGTTAGTTAGGTTTAAGTAGTTCTAAGTTCTAGGAGACTGATGACCTCAGAAGTTAAGTCCCATAGTGCTTAGAGCCATTTTTGTAAACAAGTTCCAGCTGCGTGCAGTCATAATGAGTTGACATGGCACCGTATCAAAAGTATTTTCTGTTTCTGTTACTCAGAGAAATTAACTTAATACCTTTGAACATCGTTAAATGTTAGTTCCGTTGGGAGTTTATAAGCTGTACTGGCGTTTTCTTCATTCAAATCGCGCTGGTTAAATTTCAATCGTGAATATGGTTGTTGCGTCGTACATGTTGTTGAATAGTTCTCATGGCGCTGAAGAGTGATTCTAGGTTTAGTGTTGAACTTAGGTTGTTGATGACTTTGCCACAAAGAAGGAATGGCGCAGCCTGGTGAGAATACACTGACTCAGACAACGGGTATTTGTAAAAATCGTAATCTCCACAGACACTGCGGAGATATTTGGGTTTTAAACCACCACACTGTTGCACAGATTATTTACCAATAACTTCATATCATGAACAAGATGTTCCCTTAAGTACACACTAATTAAATTACCGATCCTGCCTCACGGTGCATATTGAACTAACGGATAGTAGTAACCGGATCGTGGCGTAATGTCTGTCCAAATTCGAAGTTTAAATAACTACACTTGGTGTATATCTGAAACTAGTGTAGGGATGCACTGTCTTGCTAATGTCTGTCTGTTTAATAGTGATAGCTTTAAATAACTGCTATCTAAACAAAATTATTCATTGCAGAATAAGTGTACCTCATAATGAACACACCTTTGGCTGTCATCGAAGAACTGATGTTATTTTATTCCATCTATTAGGAATTAGTAAAAGGGAATTAAAATAATGAATTCCTCACCAGTCATAAATGGGTAATATTTTTCAAGTAAATTAATGATATTTAATCGATCTGGATGTTACACAACTTTGTAACACTGACAGCTCTTATTATTACAGAAGTTAAATTTAAAGACATGACATCATGGTCTCAATTGTTTCCTTGCGATACATTTGTGAGACATCACATTAAGATTTACTCGTGGACACGGTATGGTCGTATCTAACGTGCTGCCTGTTATCGTTGCAGCAATGTTCCGACGAATCAAGGCGTTTTTCTCCCGGTGTGTGGGAGGGGAGAAAGACGAAGGTCTGCTACTGGACAAGACCTTGGTCGCTGCTCGAGGTATCTTTGAGGTGAGCCACGTCAGATTGCATTACTGATACCATAAGAAGCAAAGCACTAAAGTTTTAGAGGTACTGCATTTTCGATAGGGTGGTCAGCAGGTATTACAGACTGTCACGATTTACTGTAAATGAATCTGCCGTTCGCTATAAACATCCCATGTGACAATTCATAGATAATACATCTAAGACAGGAACCTCTACTACAGTATTGACTATGACGATTGTGTGTTGGTTTCCGTGCAAGAAAGCAGCACGTTTATGGGTAGAGTGAGGTTCAATGTGCTAAAATAGTAAAAATTCTACAAACAATTAAAATGTAAAAAATGTCTAAAAACCTTACTTACACACGCACGCACGTACGCACACACACACACACACACACACACACACACACACACACACACACACATACGCACATAATTACAAAAATTATATTTTACACCATTTCGATACCTGGTAATAAAAGTGGTTGCGTTTCACTAGTTTAGTAGAATGATCTAAAGTACCAACTAAGAAACTTATTATTTCAGAACGAGCCTCTGAAGAAACATCGGTACTGACCGACCGCCACGTCACAGATAAGCTTCACTGGCTGCAGATATGGAGGGATCATTGTCAGTTTTCGTGACCGTATCTAAAATACAGCCACAGATGAACGTCACTGGCGAATGGATGGATTTCTTCATCACTGGAGGGAGATGAAATTTGCTAGTCACTCAGCAACACACCAAAGCCTTCAACCTCGTCTCCAGAGATATACAAAAATTTTTAAATTTACCTGATCTCGACTTCAAGTAAAATAAATGGCTGGTCTTCTCTTAAATTCACTTTAACCTTCTGATCAAATGATAACGTGCACAGAAAATATGGCGTATAAGAACATTTACGCCACAACCATTAGGGTTTTAACTGTCTTCTCAACAGACTATGAAGACATTTGTTAGAAATGTAGCCTATTCGGATAGGAGTCAGGGTAACTTTAGTGTGTGAAAGTGATATAAGATCGGACTTGGTCTGATGATTGGCCAGTCTCACCTATTCCAACAGTCGTAAGTCTTTCTCACCTGCAGGGTAATGGCACGTTGTCTCGATGGGTTGGTTGCTCACAGGCCTCCTTGGCTGCATGATATGCTTGCTCTTTTCTCCACATCCCACAGCCTCCTGCTTGTCTCCTCCATGTTACTAGCATATTATATCCCCACTTCTGGCAACAGATAAGACGAAGTTGATAGTGTAGCCGAAAGCCGATTACATGGTTGCAACAACTCTACTGACGGCCACTAAAATTAACACTGACTAACCGGGAAGTTGTGTCTGGCATTAGTGAAGAATGCCTGGACTATGATGCTGATATGGAGGTGCTAGTAAATTGTAGAAAATTATGCTGAAATTTCTTGTAAGAGCAGAGCTTAACATAATATGCGCCCGAGACAAGTGACTGGCTGAAGACAACGTTGCAAGCCATCTGGTTGCTCTACGAGTAACCTGCTAACTGGGATTAAGGATTAATACCTGATGACCAAAGGAAATGTCTTCTTGAATTGCAGACTTCGAGGCCTAATGTTGTTTCAGGAGGAGTCAGAGAATAAACTGGAACTGTAAGTAAAAATTGTCACAGTCCCACTCACATTCCTTTCCAGAGAAAGAACACACCAGAACAGAGAATAAAAAGGTCATGGCGACGCTGTACCTTGAATAATTCCTCTGAAGCCCTCAGTCGTTCCAGCTTAACAGTTCACCCATAGCATAATGGTAGTTATTACAGCCAAACAATGTGTACTCACTATCGCTATCTTAAGCCCCAAACATTCTTAATAAGTGTTACACTTCGTAACACCTGTACATATTAAGAAGTATCGCTAAATCTGAATTATAAAAGTGTTTTTTTATGATAAAACTAATAAGTTCTTTTCCAACAGGAGCGTCAGTTTACATTTGACGTGTTCTTTGGCGAGCTGCTGCAGAAACGGCTGCAGGAAGAAAAAGAAATCCGTGCTGATCTGTATATGGAATAATAGCGTTTGGTTTCAAAGTGTATTTTTCGTTTCCTGTTCACATGATCACTCACTCACGAACGTGATACTAGTTAGTGCTCTGCTTCCGGGTACTTCGCAGAGTTGTTAGTATTTTGTGCACAATTCCTCGATGACCATGCCAGGCGTCTTCCTCGGGTACAGCGAGTTTTGCTGTTACGTGCACTCACTGCCTGCACTCCAACCAGTCCGGAAACGCCACACGACATGAAGAAGACGGCTCCATCAGCCGTTGAAATATTGTGCACAAAATAGGGATAAAAACACAGCAAAATTCCCGGAAGTATATCATTAATTAATTGCGCCTAGAAAACCCTAGATATCACGGGATATTAGTTATGTGTTAGAATTACTACTTGTTGAAATAGGGGGAGAGTGACGTTACTTGGATATTAAAGTGAATCACTGTACGCATCAACGTAAGGATGCGCCTGTGCCCTTCTCTTCCAGGGCCTCATCCTCCCTCCATTTTAACTCTTTCCCGCTCTTTCTTTGCTGTTTTTTCGCCTTGATATTCGTCTCTTCCCTATCTGTGTTTCTCTAGCCTTGTTGTTTTAGGCTGGAGATTTTAGTGTGTTACACAGTGGCTGGCTCATCCTTTTTTATTCTTGCGATCAGCCAGGCTACGCCATCTGCTGTATTTTTTAATACTTTCTGCGGCTTTTGTTTCATGTAGTGGACGTTTTACCCTTTTAGCTTGCTTCTTCCGTTTTCTCTTTGAGTTATGTTCCCAGTTATTTTTACGACTTTTTTACTTTCGCAGATTCTTATGTGGAATAGTTTTAATCCGAGACGCTTTTGAGTAAGGAAATGGGGACTGATGACCATGTAGTTTAGTCTCTTAACTGTCCAAACCAACCAAAAAACCAATAACTGAAGGTTGCGTAATTCGCGATAAATATAACACTTTGTTACACTAGGACATATTAGCAAATAGCATATACTCTGTATTATTACACACGTTGGACATCATAAAACTAAAAATTTCTTTTCCAACAGGACCGTCAGTTTACATTTGACGTGTTCTTTGGCGAGCTACTGCAGAAACGGCTGCAGGAAGAAGAAGAAATCCGTGTTGCTCCGGTGAGTGTAAATTAGTTCAGTATAGGGAATAATGGCATCAGGTTTCAACGTGTACTATTCGTTTCATGTTCAGATCGATACCCTCTTGCGAACGTGATAGTAGTTAGTGCCCTGCTACGGGTGTTTTACCGAGTTGTTTGGATTTGTGCAAAGTGCTTCGATGACCGTGACTGGAGTGCAGCGTTTTTTACCGTTACGTGCGCTCAATCCCTAGACTTCATCTAGTCAGGGAATGTCATACGAGCTGAAGTACACGGCTCGGTCGGTCGTTGAAATATTCTGCATACAACAGGAACAACAACTCGGCATAACTCCCAGAAGGACTTCAATAACCAATCGCGCAAACAAAAAAACTTGTACATCATGGGACATTAGTATTTGTTTAGTATTATTAGTTGGTCAGACATGGACTGAGTAGTGATGTTACTTGAATATTAAAGTCGATCATTGTAAAAATATTATCAATAAATGTAGCTAGCAAAATTATTGATAAATTTAGCACTTCGTAAAAAGCGGCCATGTTAGAATCTAACACATGCTCTATAGTACCCTACATGTTGGATATCGGAAAAGTAATAAGTTCTTCTCCAACAGGAGCGTCAGTTTACTCTTGACACGTTTTTTGAGGATCTACTGCAGAGACGTCTGCAGTGAGAAGAGGAAAGCCACACTGCTACGGTGAGTGAAACTTCGATCTGTAGGTTTTAGTTTCTAAATGTATTTCTGGTTTCATGGCCACATCGTAAGTCCCTTCAGAACGGTAACCTGCGTTTGTGTTATTTTTCCGACTCTACAATTGTATGTTTTAATATCACTGAAATGCTGTTAGCTTAGGTCCAGAGACAAGCCTACAAGATGCAAAATTCTATGGTCGAACCGTAAATTCTGTTGTACTGAGCTGTGGGTGGTTAGCACGATGCTTGCAATATTGTTCTTCTATAACGGTTTTGAATTGTGAGCGGATACGCAGCCTTTTTCGACAGTGCATTATTTCGCCCTACTATTGGCAGGTTCTACGTAATCTTAAGAATGAGCGATACAATATGATTGCCTACCATTTCACAGTATGGAGGGAGTTTCAGAAAACATTCTTATCTCCTCCCGACTATGAAAGAGTTATCAAGTTTTCAGTGTAGTTTACGTTGATCATCGTACGCTGGTCTTTTGGTTCTGTTCTATTACACTGCACCAAGGTTTACTTTTCTGCCATATCATTATCCATGACACCCTCGGAATTTGAATTCAACATATTGGGAACTTGTTTTAAGGAACTAATTTTCTGGCATAAGTGCATATACCAACAGTCTAAGTTGCCTTGGTTGCTTTATGCGTAGTACTTAGTTCAGTCTAATGATCAGTATAAAGGTAGAAATATTCTCATACTTGTGCCAGCCACCTGCCATCATGATACAATGATCAGAAGGAACGGTACTCAGGGAACAGGATGGAGGCAAACAGTCATTGCTGGTAGTTATCACATTTAAATTCTTATTTATAATACTTAGCAATCTTGATCTGTTGAGTAGGGGAGACAGAAACATCCCTTCACTATACCCGTATCTGGGACGCAAAACAGTTTGTAAAATATGTTGTCGTTGCGCTCTTTACTACACTTGTGCCAATAGTTGTAAACTAGTAACTAAATTTTGTGTCTATTTTACAATGTCAACAATATCGATACAGAAATCGACCCTATATTAGCCTTGGGTCCTACAGTAATTTTGCAGTTTTCTTTACATATATCAACCCACCATAATGAGATCACGTTTTTAATTCTGAAATTTAAATTTGTCTACAGGTCACTCCAGTGGCCTTTCCGCCAACCTACAGAGGCTGAATACACCACGCAGGCTTCATAGTCACCAAATCTTATGCTGCCTGTTGGGGACGCCGCCGTCAACTCGGCGCCTGGAGAACAGTCACTCCAGTGGCCTCCCCGCCAACCCACAGAGGCTCAACACTCCACACCAAATCTCATGCTGCCTGGTGGGGGCGCCGTCGTCAGCTCGGCGCGTGGAGAAGGCCGTCTGGCTGCTAAACTATTCGACCACGATACCGTGGTCAATACCACCTGAAACCAAAGTTGCTAATTCAATAAAACTTCGACTTAATGCGATAATATAATCTCCTTATTTATTTTAGTTCTAGTGAGGTGGCATTATGGTAACACACGGGCCTCACATTTGAATTGACAGTGGTCCAAGTCAATAATTCGTCCATCAACATCTATGGTTTCGGTGGTTTCTTTAGGCAGATTAAGAAAATCGCTAGGATAGTTCCCTCTTTTGTCTCGTACGATTTTCTCCACAATACGAGCTCCGTTTGTTACACTCCTGGAAATGGAAAAAAGAACACATTGACACCGGTGTGTCAGACCCACCATACTTGCTCTGGACACTTCGAGAGGGCTGTACAAGCAATGATCACACGCACGGCACAGTGGACACACCAGGAACCGCGGTGTTGGCCGTCGAATGGCGCTAGCTGCGCAGCATTTGTGCACCGCCGCCGTCAGTGTCAGCCAGTTTGCTGTGGCATACGGAGCTCCATCGCAGTCTTTAACACTGGTAGCATGCCTCGACAGCGTGGATGTGAACCGTATGTGCAGTTGACGGACTTTGAGTGAGGGCGTATAGTGGGCATGCGGGAGGCTGGGTGGACGTA
The DNA here is from genome assembly GCF_021461395.2 of Schistocerca americana. Classification (NCBI taxonomy): domain Eukaryota; kingdom Metazoa; phylum Arthropoda; class Insecta; order Orthoptera; family Acrididae; genus Schistocerca; species Schistocerca americana. Next base: position 212,925,580 of record NC_060125.1, on the reverse strand, counting down.
CCGCCGAATTGCTCAACACGTGGGGCGTGAGGTCTCCACAGTACATCGATGTTGTCGCCAGTGGTCGGCGGAAGGTGCACGTGCCCGTCGACCTGGGACCGGACCGCAGCGACGCACGGATGCACGCCAAGACCGTAGGATCCTACGCAGTGCCGTAGGGGACCACACCGCCACTTCCCAGCAAATTAGGGACACTGTTGCTCCTGGGGTATCGGCGAGGACCATTCGCAACCATCTCCATGAAGCTGGGCTACGGTCCCGCACACCGTTAGGCCGTCTTCCGCTCACGCCCCAACATCATGCAGTCCGCCTCCAGTGGTGTCGCGACAGGCGTGAATGGAGGGACGAATGGAGACGTGTCGTCTTCAGCGATGAGAGTCGCTTCTGCCTTGGTGCCAATGATGGTCGTATGCATGTTTGGCGCCATGCAGGTGAGCGCCACAATCAGGACTGCATACGACCGAGGCACACAGGGCCAACACCCGGCATCATGGTGTGGGGAGCAATCTCCTACACTGGCCGTACACCACTGGTGATCGTCGAGGGGACACTGAATAGTGCACGGTACATCCAAACCGTCATCAAACCCATCGTTCTACCATTCCTAGACCGGCAAGGGAACTTGCTGTTCCAACAGGACAATGCACGTCCGCATGTATCCCGTGCCACCCAACGTGCTCTAGAAGGTGTAAGTCAACTACCCTGGCCAGCAAGATCTCCGGATCTGTCCCCCATTGAGCATGTTTGGGACTGGATGAAGCGTCGTCTCACGCGGTCTGCACGTCCAGCACGAATGCTGGTCCAACTGAGGCGCCAGGTGGAAATGGCATGGCAAGCCGTTCCACAGGACTACATCCAGCATCTCTACGATTGTCTCCATGGGAGAATAGCAGCCTGCATTGCTGCGAAAGGTGGATATACACTGTACTAGTGCCGACATTGTGCATGCTCTGTTGCCTGTGTCTATGTGCCTGTGGTTCTGTCAGTGTGATCATGTGATGTATCTGACCCCAGGAATGTGTCAATAAAGTTTCCCCTTCCTGGGACAATGAATTCACGGTGTTCTTATTTCAATTTCCAGGAGTGTATTACCTCTTCTTCGATGGACGTTAGGTCCGAATGATTCCTACATCTTTCCTTTATTAAGAGATTCATTTGAGCAATATTTTTTAAAAAAATAAGCTATTGTAATATTGGTGCACCAATACAAGCATTTAGAACCCACAGAACTTGCCTTTCAAAATTTGCTAAGTAAGTTCATCAGCAAATTCTTTCGAACTAATAAAAGAGTAATGTAACTAAAATATCTCTGCATCTGAGGATAACAAGTTAGTGCCTGTCATCCCGACGGTTACTTATTAACTGAGTGCGCCACATGCAATATAACCCTAAACTACGCAGAAACTACACCATAATCAACATTTGACATCGTCAGTATACACTGTTATCGGCACTCGGTTAGTTTGTTTTCATTAATGACCCCATACTCGTTCCTGCAAAACTAGATGGGTTCGAAATAGAAGATACGTTGACACACTAAGCAACTGGTTATAAAAGTAGCATTTGCAACTAGGAAACATGTTAAAGCCCTCTTAGTGTAATCTAACTGATGCTGCATTACATTGTACTCCATCGTGCGAACAGTAATTGGTTAGCATAGTGATGCAACTACAAACAAGTAAACGAAGCATTTGTGCTACGAACGCATGGCTCAGCCGTAAGACCTATACACTATTCACAGAGCATGCGTGACCATTACTGCTTATAGCTCGGACGTCGCTTCTTATTACGTACCCTTTCCCCTGTGATTTCTAATACTTTACCTTTCACTTTGAGTACTGTAGTAGTGTCAGAGAAGAAACGTCTGTATCAGGGGCCTCATTTTTACTTTTTCTTTCCATTTCCCCGAAAGTAATGAATTGGTACACGTCTCACGGAAAACTGAAAATATCAAATCATGTAGGGAAATGAATATGCAATCGATCTGCCGAAGCTCAGTGAATAAGTGGATCAATGTTAATCACAAGGTAGTTGCACATTCGATATATTAACACTGATCCACGTACGTTTCCCATATTCTGATTAAAAAACATTGATCAAAACACTTCATTGCATGATCCAAAAGAAAAAAAAGAAAACAATAAAAAACGTTGATCTACAAAGTTCCTCCCACGACTTAATTAAAACATTGATCCACTTACTGAGTGTGCTCACACGGATCGATTGCTTAGCAATAGAAAGCACAGAAATATTTCACTACATTTTCTTGTATATCATGAGTTGTGACGCTGTCCTTGGTTTGAAGATACTAGCACAGTTTAAATAGCTACGACTCAAATAAGGAGCAAATAAACCTATAATCCACTTTTACGTCAATGTTTCGCCCTTTCTTCCAAAGTATTACTTCGAAACACGTTGTCTGCCTGCTGGGTCTCATTGGCTGTGTAACATGAACAGCTGACATGCCTACTTTTGCTCCAATAGTACATCACGGCAAGCACTGACAACATTCCTGCACGAAATACCTAAGTACGGCACTGGCCCTATTCTTAACTTTTGCTGACGTATATGACTCATCCGAAAAACTAGTCACCAGTACAAAGAGCAGAAAGTGATACCAATACAGAAAGCCAAAAATTGATGCCAATACATACGGCCAAGAGTCGCTGAAATTGAGGGAACGCGGTAACAAGAAAAACATTTGGGATTACCGCACGTCCAGATTCCACACGCCTACTTTGACCTGTGACGTTATATCTGAGATATAAAACGTACTTTATTTATTATGACAACCACAGATTTAATAGCAGGCCTCTGACATACTTCAAGATTACTATCACAAGATAGACCGTTACGGTCGCAAACGAACATAAGAAAGATGCGAAATAGTTTAGTGACTTAATGAAAGAAACTAATGGGACAACCACGGGAATTAGGGAGTTCTGGGCGGGGCAAACTAAAAATACTACAATAAGACTAACATCGCTCCAAGGTACACATAAGCAAAAAATAACTCTCAAGAATTCGTCTAGATTAAACCCAATCAAAAAGTATAAGAAACACACAACTCAAATAGAATGTATTTGTAGACCTATGCAGCTCAAACGAAGACAGTTATACCATCCCTCCCCCCCTTTCCCCACCCCACGCCAAAGAAGGAAATCCATTATGATCAGTATTGGAAATTTCACCTGACATACATAGCTGGAACGAAGACAGTGATGTGGACAATCCCCCACCACTAAAGCAAATAAGAATAACGAAATTCACTATATCTAAACAGCGCTAATGAAGACATCGGTTCCATAACTTCCCTCTGCCCCCCCCCACCCCACTCCCCTCAAATAAAACTAACCAAACACAAATCTAAGAACCTCATTTCAAAGTAATATCCTTCCCATAAAAAACTACGATCTCACACTAAAAAAAATCATAAAAAGTTTCTTACAAACCATAGTCTAGTACTGATCTGTATTTACTTGGAATTAGTATGTTTGCTTCTGAAAGTCCTGTGCTGTTTTTTAATATTCCTGACACATTCTAACTATTATTTAAGTTACGAAAAATGTTACGTTGTGGCTTAAATCATTTTAACCCTTATCCGTGAAGATTGGCAGTGACTGAAACTAGTCGAGATATACGGATTTAAAATAAAAGCAGCTGATTGTCACACATTTATATACATTACTTGACGGCCGTTGATGGTCACCTTCCAAAAAAATTTAATCAAAGTGTCCAAACACACACATGCACACACACACACACACACACACACACACACACACACACACACACACAGACACACACAAACAGACACACACACACACACAAATTATTTAAACACAACTTCAAGGCAAAACTCCACACAAACACACGACTTTCACTCTAGAGTACCAAACTGCAAACTAAATATCCAGTAACTAGTAAAGACTCGTTCTCATTCAACTGCACCTTTACTATAAACCGAATCACAAACCTACACGTCCACCACAAAGACTCAGCAACCGCCTACAACATGACTTCCAAAAAATAATCCTTTTCGAATGCGCCGCTTCTGCACGACGTCACATTCGAAAAAACAACAAAAAAATCTTGAAGAATCAAGATCATAAATATGATCACTATTATTCATCATTTTGATTTGCAGCTCCTTGTGTTGGCCGTCTTTGCCGGCCGGTGTGGCTGAGCGGTTCTAGGCGCTTCAGTCTCGAACCGCGCGACCGCTACGGTCGCAGGTTCGAATCCTGCCTCGGGCATGGATGAGTTTGAAGTCCTTAGGTTGGTTACGTTTCAGTAGTTCTAAGTTCTAGGGGACTGATGACCTCAGATTTTAAGTCCCATAGTGCTCAGAGCCATTTGAACCGTTTATTTGTTGGCCATGTTTGCAGTTAAAATTGTAGGACGTGAGGTCCGCCAGTTGCAAAACACCGTTTTTTCTCAGTACCCAAACATGTTTCGGCACCACTGTGCCACCATTGTGGGTTTTCACTTTTATTTATTCCACAATGTGAACATTTTTGTTAAATGATTATAATATTATGTGCATCTTTAGTTCAACCAACAGATCGTTTCTTTTTGTAAATACCTTTACATTTGGTGTGCATGAATTTTCTGGATCACTTGTGTGTTAATTACTACAGGTAGCTTGTCATTTGTAACCAACGACGTTGATGAGAAAGTTTTTTGCTGGGAGTTAACCTATCTTCTAGAATGTAATTTAGTTTGTCGCGACGTTTTCGCGCCTATATTCGTTTTTACTTACGTTTTCGTGTGGCGAGCACTTCCATTCTCCTCATCATGCTGAGGTGTTGTGATGCACACTAACTATACAAGTATTTTCCACAAATAACGTAGTAAAACACTTTTCACTTCACTAAAACAGAGTGTGATTGTGGTTTGTTGTATGTTCCAGCCCAGTTAGTGTTCACTTGTTCACCAGAGAATTCTATGTCTGTGTGTGTGTGCGTGTGTGCGTGTTTTGTGTGCGTTTCTTAGCTGTGTGTGTGTTTTATATGGTATTCCTGTTGTATGTAAATGGTGCGTCTTTGCAGATTTTCGTGTGTGTGGTGTGTGTGTGTGTGTGTGTGTGTGTGTGTGTGTGTGTGTGTGTGTGTGTATGTGTGTGTGCGTGTGTGTGTTTGTTTTTGTGTGTGTGTGTGTGAGTATGTGTGTATAGACTTTATCTGTTTGTGCTGTTTTTATTTGTTAAGTTCCTTTAATGTGTTAAATAGTGTGCCCTTGTAGAGTGTAGTGTATTCGTTTAACACCTGTTTTCCTTCTGCTATTGCATTCTGTATATGGTGCTTGCATAGAGGACACACTAGGTTTTCTCAAAGGCAACAACATCACAAAACTGATCAGTGACCCAATAGCAAGATACCAGAAAAACATTCAACAGACACTGAAAAGTATCAATAATACATACTCAAAAGGCCAGGTAAAGAGGATCACACAGAAAGATCCAAAAGCACCCACCCTAAATTCCCTACCAAAGGTTCACAAGGATAGTATCCCATTACGACTTGTCATGAACTTCATAAGTGCTCCATCCTACCACCTAGCCCAACAAAGACACACATTACTGAAAAAAATTGTACATATTTGATAGCAACAGGAATCTGCAAAACTCATAGGACTTAATTGACAGAATCAAGAACATACACATACTGGACACAGAAACCCTCATATCATTCGACGTCACACCAATGTACACCTGTATTCCAATAAATGAAGCAATAAACATTATCTCACAAAGATTAAAACAACAGGGAAACGCACCAGACACACACATCAACGAAGTAACAACCATACTCAAGACCATAACATCACAAAATTATTTTGTAGTCGAAAAAGAATTTAATTCTCAACATGAAGGACTGCCAATGGGATCACCAATCAGTGGCCTCTTAGCTAACATATTCATGAACAACCTGGAGAACATGATCTTCAGATACACAATAAAACCAAAAGACTACAAAGTTATATACTGGTACCGTTGTGTCGATGACATAATATGCCTGATTGATGAACCACATACACACATAGAACCGCTACGCAATGAAATAAACAACTTACACCCAAAAATTAACTACATATTAGAAACAGAAACTAACAACACACTACACTTTCTATATCTCACCACACATAAAACAAACAACACACACAACTTCACAATATTCAGGAAACTGACAACCACAAGCACCACCATTCACAATCTATCAAACCACCCATGGACACATAAGCATGCAAACTTCAGATTCATGCTCCACAGATTAAACACAACACCCATGAACAAACAGAACTGCACACAAGAACTACACACAATAAGACAAATAACAGTAGAAAATGGCTATACTACCCATATGGTGGACACGTTAAATCAAAAAACATGCAAACAGTACAAAAATGAACATACCACACACACACAAATCCTCACCCACACAGAACAACACAAAACACAAACAATGACCACACTCAAGACACAACAGAGCAACAACACACACACAAAACGAAATGGCACATACTCACCTACAATAACAAGACTGTTCACAGAATAGTCAACATATTAAAGAAACTGGGACTCCAAATAGGATACAGGACGGAGAACACAACACAGAAAAAAATCAGAACACAAGAAACATCCATGGATAAATTTAACAGATCAGGAATATATGAACTCACATGCAACACTTGCCAGTCAGTGTTCATAGAACAAACATGCAGAAACTTCAAAACCAGATATTCAGAACATCTCAGAGCTTTAAAAAGCAACAGCTCCCATAGCACATTTGCTGACCACCTTATAGCCAACAACCACCACCAACGACAATAGAAACAGACTTAAGAACACTAAAATCCAGCCACAGCCTATACAGCAAACTGACCATTGAGGAAAACTTCCATATACAGAAGGCAATAGCAGAAGGAAAACATGTCTTAAACGAATACACTACGCTCTGCAAGGGCACGCTATTTAACACATTAAAGGAACTTACAAATAAAAACAGCACAAAACCCACACATGCACACACAAAGATAAAATGCAAACAAAATTCAATTTTGGCTCCGAACTCTCTGGTGAACGAGTAACACTGTCTGGGCTGGAACATACAACAAACCACAATCACACTGTGTTTTGAAGCGAAAAGTGTTTTACTACGTTATTTGTGGAAAATACTTGTTACAGTTAATGTACATCACAACACTTCAGCATGATGCGGAGAATGGAAGTGCTCGTTACACAAAAAATGTAACTAAAAACGAATATAGGCGCGAAAACAACGCGACAAACTAAATTACATTCTAGAAGATGGGTTAACTCCCAGCAAAAAACTTTCTCATCAACACCGTTTGGTTACAAATGAGAAGCTACCTGTAGTAATTAACACACAAATGATCCAGAAAATTCATGCACACCAAATGTAAATGTATTTACAAAAAGAAACGATCTGTTGTTTGAACTAAACATGTACATAATTTTATAATCATTTAACAAAAGTGTTCACATTGCGGAATAAATAAAAATGAAAACCCACTGATGATGGCACAGTGGTGCCGAAACATGTTTGGGTACTGAAGAAAACGGTGTTTGCATAACTGGCGGAGCTCACATCCAGTATTGATCACTACTTGTTTTTCTCGTAAATATCTAAGCTGTGTTCCTTGGTTCGTACCTAACATCTCCATCGAGGAACGTGTCAAATTCAAGAAACAACTAAATATTTGTGGGAAGCATGGTAAAAAAATCACAAACCGTTTCTCTCGCAACAATTTAAGCCCTGCCCTTTGTCTCCTGCCTAGCCTTACCCTCGGGACTCGTGCCACATACGGAAAGAAACAGCCAGACATTTGGGGATTGGCGCATCGTCTGATTCCACCAGTCGGCATTGATTCATGACTTCTTCTTTTGGGTAAGAGCATCTACAATTTACACCAGTCACTTCGGCCAAACCGCCCACATCCTTCGCATCCTAAACTCAAGACGTCACACAGAACGTCGCTGTTCAAAGCAATGGACAAAACGCAGTATCGAAATCATGGCTTTATCAACACAGCGCTATTTAAAACAGTAAAACCAATAAGAGGAAAGTTGTACCCCCTAATCTGGACCTAGAAATGGCGAATTACTTTACTCTATCGCTCTTTACCGTCTTATCATCTGCCCAACACAGGTAAGTGTGGTACACCCTTATAGATCACTTTCAGTTATTAACATCACATGTTTTACACTTGCGTCAAAATATCCAATTATTATTTAGAATTAAATTTCAGCAGACTTACGAATTTCGTGATCATCGAAGCATCACCTTATCTTATTTGAGTGGTATTACGAATAATGTTCATTAAATAAATTGAGAAGAATAAATCCTGACAGGAAGATGCATTTACAAGTAATTCCAAGTACACATATGTTGTTAATCACTATTTACTCTCGTCACTAAGATAATAATAATAATAATAATAATAAGATCAAAGATAATGTTTAAGCTCTGGCTCATTGGGAGTGTAAGCAGAGTCACAGTCGAACATATACAGTCGCGACACTCCATCTCTTTTCTGTTGCCCACCGTGATTGCAGCGTGGCAAGTGGCGAGGAAGTTATACTGTAGAGTTCGCCGAGATTTTATAAAAGCGAAAGTTAATCTTAACTGTTTATATTGGCCTGTAGAATGGTTTTTAGAAACAGGAGCGTCTGTACCGCAATAAATTACAGCAACAACAAGAAGAATGCAGTATATTTGCCATTTTTTAGGTTTCTTATCAACCCTAGTCGGTGTGAATCGCTATGTCACAGAAAAGTTTATTTACGACTTTCTTGTAACCTAAATATATTTACTTGAGAATGCCGTGTTCCTTAAGAACCGAAAAAGTGCTAGTAAACAGCAGCAGACCTGACCTTTAGCAGAAAGGCGTCGTATATTTGCTCAAAAACGTAAATTTTCTTCGGTACACTTCCTGTCAAATCAGTGAATATGGAACGAAGGAAACCAATATGGAATGCAATACCAACATTATTTTATGTAGCATACAAGCTGAAACAACTGTAGCTGGAGAAAAACCCACACAGATGTGATAATAAAACTATTTCCCAAAACAGAAGAAAACAATTCCACAATTGTTGTTGAATCTGAGCCACAAATGGCAAGAATCATCAACACATCTGCTTTTGCAACTACAGTAATTACATTTACAATGATATTTATGTGTTAAAAAGCCGATGAAGTGTAAGACTGTGCAAAACATTAGGTTCCATAAAAAGTTGATAAATGTCAAGGAAAGTATCTGGCATATTAGGAACAGACAAAAAAAAATGTAATTCTCATGCATGAAATGTATTTTGTATGGTCTTGTTTTCAGTGAAGTAAGCTACAATTATATACATATTCAAAAGTATTTCTTTATTATTATGTTGTAGCTTATGTCATTGAATCAAGGAGATTCGGTCGTTCTTACATGTATCTCATGATCATTCATGTCTTATAATAATTAAATAATTATTTCTCTAATTAACCAGAAAAATGATCAAAAACGAACTATAATTTTACCGCTGCTTTGTCGTCTCTTGGGGCGCTAGAGTTGCACAAACTTTCAGATGGTAACAATTTTTTCAGCAGTGAGTGTCGTGACTGTATATCTTAGACTGTGGCAGAGTGAAGCGTAAACTCACTATTTTCTGTTAACTAAACTTATGGATTCAATAACGTGCCCATACCATCAGAATTAGCAACGCTCTCTATGAACCCAATTCAAATTACAAGCATGGCATAAGCTGACACTACTAGCACGCCTAAACAAAGCAAACCATCGCTCCGCACAAGAATGTCATTAGCCACGCCAGTACATCGCAGCTCAAACCCGACGGGCGTTATCGAAGTCTCAAGCTGAACCAATTACTATGCTATCGTATTGCCTGCATCCTATCTTTTCTACGGCAAATCATTATACTAGTCAAACTAAAGCGAATATTCTGTAGCTCAGCACTGCAATGACTTTGATGACTGCTGCGTGTCGACGGACGGTTCTGCCCTGGAACAACCCCTATTCTTTGCAGTTTACGCACTTTTTCCTTTCAGACTACTGTAGACAGATATCTCCCTTGCTTTTGACTGTTTGAAGATAAAGGGAAGCATGTGATGAGAACGATGTGTCCCGGTGAAATTCATAGAGCGGTCCGTACAATTTTGTCATTCCCGTACTTATTGCTTCGATCTACGTGCTACCGAAAGTCTCTGTACGAATAATTTTGATTCTGTATTCAACGTAAAACGCTTAATTCCGAATTTCTGAGCCTTTTTTGCATCATGTTGCTGTTTCTCCAAGCATTTCTAGTGTTATCAACTTACTAACAAGTAAGGAATTCGAGAAGCAGTAAACCAATTTAACTTTTCTAGTTTTATATAATCGTTCTGACAGAATACAAGTTTCCCCATTGGATCAAGTTCTTACAACCGCGCAGAGTGGTGAGAACTTACATACCGGAAGGATCCAAGGGATATCTTTACTGCATGCAAATTTTTAATGCTTCTAGAACAGAAATCACCCACGAGAACACATTCAGTCAACAAGTTAAGTGCAGACAATAGTTCCTCTTCTAACAGCAGGCTATCGCAGGACGCTGGAGCAATGAAAGGTACTATTCGACTGAAAAAAGGGCAGGTCAATCGGGTTTTCAAGAAAACGCACGTAACAGTAGGCCTATATCACTGATGTTATTTCGTCGTAGAATTGTGGGGCATGTTTTACGATCACGCGTTACGTCCATCTTGTGCATCAGGAACACCTTCTATAGAAATCAATATGGATTCAGCAAACATAGATGTAGCGACATTCATCTCGCTATAATAGTCCGTGAGATCCAGAGCGCCGACGAACACGGTACCCAGGTGAACGCCGTGTCCCTCGGCTTCGGTACAGCCCTGCACTGTACTTTAGTGAAGAAAGTAGAGCTTGTCTAGTAGCGGACCAGATGTCCGGTTGCAGCACGTGCTAGCAGATATAGCTCCAAACGTGTAGCTTAGGTCCAAGCGAGCTCTACAGGGCCGTTACTGTTTACAGTATTCAGGGTGTAACGGGTTTAAGTCCAGATATTACACTACTGGCCATTAAAATTGCTACACCAAGAAGAAATGCAGATGATAAACGGGTATTCATTGGACAAATATATTATACTAGAACTGACATGTGACTACTTTTTCACTCAATCTGGGTGCATAGATCATGAGAAACCAGTACCCAGAACAACCACCTCTGGCCGTAATAACGGCCTTGATACGCCTGGACATTGAGTCAAACAAAGCTTGGATGGCGCGTACAGGTTCAGCTGCCCATGCACATGCAGCTTCAACACGATACCACAGTCCATCAAGAGTAGTGACTGGCGTATTGTGACGAGCCAGCTGCTCGGCCATCATTGACCAGACGTTTTAAGTTGCTGAGAGATCTGGAGAGTGTGCTGGCCAGGGCAGCAGTCGAACATTTTCTGTATCCAGAAAGGCCCGCACACGACCTGCAACATGCGGTCATGCATTATCCAGCTGAAATGTAGGGTTTCGCAGGGATCGAATGAAGGGTAGAGCCGGACGGTGTGGCCGTGCGGTTCTAAGCGCTTCAGTTTGGAACCGCGTGACCGCTACGGTCGCAGGTTCGAATCCTGCCTCGGGCATGGATGTGGGTGATGTCCTTAGGTTAGTTAGGTTTAAGTAGTTCTAAGTTCTAGGGGACTGAAGAACTCAGAAGTTAAGTCTCATAGTGCTCAGAGCCATTTTTGAAGGGTAGAGCCACGGGTCGAAACACACCTGAAATGTAACGACCACTGTTCAAAGTGCCGTCAATGCGAACAAGAGGTGACCGAGACGTGTAACCAATGGCACCCCATACCATCACACTGGGTGGTACGCTAGTATGGCGATGAGGAACACACGCTTCCTATGTGCGTTCACCGCGATGTCGCCAAACACGGATGCGACCCTCATGATGCTGTACACAGAACCTGGATTCATCCGAAAAAATGAGGTTTTGCCATTCGTGCACCCAGGTTCGTCGTTGAGTACACCATCGCAGGCGGTCCTGTCTGTGATACAGCGTCAGGGGTAACCGCAACCATGGTCTCCGAGCTGATAGTCCATGCTGCTGCAAATGTCGTCGAACTGTTCGTGCAGATGGTTGTTGTCTTGTAGACGTCCCCATCTGTTGACTCCGGGATCGAGACGTGGCTGCGTGATCCGTTACAGCCGTGCGGATAAGATGCCTGTCATCTCGACTGCTAGTGATACGAGGCCGTTGGGATACAGCACGGCGGTCCATATTACCCTCCTGAACTCACCGATTCCATATTCTGCTAACAGTCATTGGATCTCGACCAGCGTGAGCAGCAATGTCGCGATACGATAAACCGCAATCGTGATAGGCTACAATCCGACCTTTACCAAAGTCGGAAACGTGATGATACGCATTTCTCCTCCTTACATGAGGCATCACAACAACGTTTCACCATGCAACGCCAATCGACTGCTGTTTGTGTATGAGAAATCAGTTGAAAACTTTCCTCATGTCAGCACGTTGCAAGTGTCGCCAACGGCGCCAACCTTGTGTGAATGCTCTGAAAAGCTAATCAAATGCATATCACAGCATCTTCTTCCTGTCGTTAAATTTAGCCTCTGTAGCTCGTCATCTTCGTGGTGTACCAATTTTAATGGCCAGTAGTGTACTATTGGTGACTGTAGACGGAGTGCTGAAAGGCATTACATCAGTACATACATCTTTTACAGACTAGTAACTATAGTTTATAACAGTAAAAGCCAAGATCGCTCGTTGTGAAATAGATCATTTCATCACCAGACTCGACAATAAGTAGCTGTCATCGTGAGATTCTCAGATCTCCCAGAAATATAATTATACATGATTCAATCGACGTTCTGAGAACACTCTCAATTACAATAACAGTTCCGTATTTGTTTGTAAAATACATAAAGCAAACCGGTATATATTTTTGTTATTATATTTGGAGAAATTTCGCAGTATATCGATGAGATGATTTGTAAATATAAATTACAAAATCAGATCACCCCAAAAACGTGTGTCAATTACATAATAGGTATAGAAGGGACATTTAATAAGTAATGCAGTACTTCCTTTCTGAAAACAGTTTTTCTATTCTTGATCTCAATACACCATATTATTCTTCCCTCTTTTGGCTACAAAAATCATAGTGTTCAACATAATTTCTTTCAGTATGGTGGCCTCATGCCACCTCGTTGAAAGGGCCTATATACACGTATGGTACCACAGCCGACGTCTTCCTGCATCAGTAACCCCCCCATCATCCACATACTGCTTCACGCAGGGTGCCAGAGTGCATCCTACATTGGGCCAAACAGATGGAATTTGGAAGGTACAAGATCTGCGCTGGAGGGTGGATGAGAAGAAATAATGAAGTGTTGTGAGTTCCTCTTGGTTGCGCGGCCATTTTGAGTCCTTCTATTGTTACGGAGGTGGAGAATATAGTTTGCATTTTTGTGGTGATGAACATCCTGATGTTGTTTCTTCAATTTCCTGATGGTGGCACATACACTTCAGAGAGGAACGTTGCAAAATGAGGTAGGACATCAATATCCACTTCAGAGAGCCAGAAGACCGTTGCCATGACTTTACCCACTGTGGATTCCTGGTTTGTTTCTGGATCGAATGGAAGGAGATTCACCTGTGTTAGTCTCATAACAGTCAAGCAATTCTGCATAGATGGTCTTCATTGATCTTCATGATTTTCTGTTTGACAGAGAGGCAATTGGTGGCGCCGCACCTTCGAGTATCCCAACTGGTGGATGAGAGTTTCAGCACTACCAACAGAGGCGTCCAGTTGTGTAGGGAGGTGTTTGACTGCTCTGTCAATCTCGTCGAATCAAAGTATCCACCCATGCTAGTAATGCAAGAGTCACGGCTGTGTGCTTCTAGCCAGCTAATTGGAGATCGGACAGGCTTGTGTGACAGCCGACACGCCCAACGGCTCACCATGTTTTTGTTCACTGGCAGGTCTCCATAGACATCTGTAAGCAATGCCCTGAAATACCAATAAAAGAAACCCACTGACGGTTTACTGCTTGAAATGCACCTACGTTATGCCAACTGTTTTGATGGCTGCTTATACCTCTGCGACCTATAGGAAACACACAAAACTATAGGGGCGTGAGTGGTAATACTCCACAATGTTCCACAATAAATTCTGCATTTTTCGAAAGGAAACCGGCTGTAAAAAAATATGTTGCATTGCTTACTAAACGCCCCTTGTTGATATTACAAGTTGTTGTTAGTACCGCCAAACACAGGTGGCAAGAGCAAGCCATTAATGTCTATTTCCCCCTGGGCAGCAGGTTAGGTGTTGAAGTGTAGACGCATGGACGTGAAACGACCTATCTCTATGACTGGCGATGTCCGATTGGTGGTGTAGTTACTGTAAGCAGAAAACGTCAGATTGTAGAGTTTGTTGCGTGTTTGTGGAAAGACTGTGTAATGCACAGAAAAAACAACTCACGAGTTGATGTGTGGACATATGAAGGTATCAAATATAAAATTATCTGGACTTATACCTGTTACACCTTGTACATAAAGGGTGTAGTCGACAATGACGAAAGTTCTACGAGTCTGTTTGCAGACGATGCTGGTTGTCTCTGGAAAGGTTGCAACACCAGGAAACTTTAATTAAAGCAGGAAGACCTGCAAAGGACTGAAGATTGGTGTAACTGACTCTGATCACACAGAAATGTAATGCATAATTCCAGATATCGCATTATTTTTCTATTGCACCACTGGTGATAAATCACTGGATACAGGAAGAAATGGGAAATACCTGAGAATAGCGATCAGATGACAAGCTGAGGTCCGCTGGATCAACCTGAAGAGAACGATAAATCTCATCAATGAAAGAAATGGCTTTCAAAACATTATAATGATCATTTCCTGTGTGTCGCTCATCAATATTCGAAATGGCTCTAAGCACTATGGGACTTAACATCTGATGTCATCAGTCCCCCAGACTTAGAATTACTTAAAGCTAATTAACCTAAGAACACCACAGACATCCATGCCAGAGGCATGATTCGAACTTGCAACTGTAGCAGCCGCATGGTTATGGACTGAAGCGCCTAGAACGGCTCGACCACAACCGCCGGCCAACAATATTCTATCACACCCAGTTGCTAGAAAAGAGAAAGAAGATGCAGTAAAGAGCAACGCGTTTTGTTGGTAAGCGGGAGATTTAACTGAAATACTTAGCAAACTGAAGTGGCAGACATTATAAAAGAGACGTCGTGTGTCACAGAGAGGTTTTCTGTTGAGATGCTGAGAGCGTACATTCGAAGAATAGTCGTGCGCCATATATTTTTTCAGATAGAAGCGTCACAAAAATACGAAAAATTTAGAGTAATTAGGTTTGCCGAAAGGCGTTCATTCCATGCCCTATTCGAGAATGAAACAAAGAAAGAGAGAAGTGATAGATGTACCACAAGTATCCTCCGCTACACTCGATAAAGTGGCTTACAAAGTATAGATGTAGCGGCAGATGGTTCGTTCAAGTTCCTTTGAATTTCCCACGTTACCCAAAGAGCGGACGAATGTCAGATGACGTGGGCTCAGAACGCCACTGGCACGTAGTTTTGTTTAACGAATGTTACCTGGTGATGTCCAAAATTATCTTCCATACTTCAACTGTAGTATAAAATATAAAAAATAGAGTGAATAATCAAGTGATAAAAGTCACTCCAAAATTATCTTCCATACTTCAACTGTAGTTAGAGTGAGTAATGAAGTGATAAAAGTCACATATATAAGAATAGTTCTATTAACTGACAATATTCTCTGTAGTGGTTAGTTAACTGATTTCAATGACACATAATTAAACACACGACATCTTACTACTTTTACAGATTCGGTTCTTCACAAAACAATCCCAACAGTCCGAGAGTATAAAACACCTCAGCAGTGTCCTTCACTACTAGTTCTCACATTTGGTTGGTTAAATAACACTCTTAAAACGACACCATATACGTAAATAATCGTAACAGAAAATACGAATAGTTGGTGAATAAGAAATGAAGTACAGGTTTCTAAATTTTTAATGTGAAAACTCTTAGAGCTTTTTAAATAAAACAAATGTTATAAACATTCTACGTCTTTATTCTTCATTTATACATATTTGCAACCCTCTGCCACTAGAGGTCTCCAAATTGTAGCGAGTTAAATGGCGCTGTGAAACGAGACTACATCTGTGCTGAGAAATAGCTGCTGTAATCGAACTTAGAATTCCAAGAGTTCGTCGAAACAAAAGCAAACTCTCTTTCAGTATGGCAATGTCGTACCACACGTAACCGCTGCGACTTCTGGATCAGTTTAACGCCTCCTATTACTTTTACCTCACTTTAATCTTCTAATAAATTCTATCCTATCTCACCACGGTTAATTACAAAGCTACTAAGCGTCTATATCGATGATATACAGGTAGACATATAGCGTGTAACTAACGACAGCAGTCGAGAATGGCACCCTGCTCTTTGCAATCCCAGTGGCAGACAGAGTGAAGACAAGACACTGAAATCTCGTACATAGAATTACATAAATGAGAAATGTAATTTAAGGAATGAAATGCTATATGGAACCTATTAGCTGAAGTGCTTCAAGGACCAATCATTTGATGCAAATGTATATATAGGAACAGAAAACAGAGAAATATGATACACATATACTACACTCCGATGCGACAAAAATGGCTGTGCGAAGTGAGGAGCAACTAGAATCGTTTCGAAGTACTTGCTCGACGACAGCGGCATTTGTGTGATACACAGTAATTTAGTTTAGTTTATTTATTCATTTTTCACGTGCTTCTGCAATGCAGTGACCTATACTTGGGTATTTTACTGTGAGGACTAGTGGTTTCCAAATTAACCCAAGTTTCTGTTTTTGTGTAAATCTTGGTGCATATCCCTGTGTAAGGTGGGATACTACCGTAATTTTCCCCCCGCCACCAGCTGCGCGTCACGCCACTAAGTTCAAATCTCGTGCTGGTACAGGGCAAATAGTTTCGATCATTGCATTTCGTGAAGTAGCTTTATTGGTAAGCAGAGTTTCTAGTAACAGGTAGCTGTAGATACGTCCACTTCAGTAGAGAATTTTTTTTTGTTCAAGTGCTTGCCGTGTCAGGGTGCAACGAGAAATCTTCACAGCATCTTTTAGTGTTTATTTTTTCTCCTCTTTATTATATACATATATTCCACACTCAGCCGGCCGAGGTGGCCGAGTGGTTCTAGGCGCTACACTCTGGAATCGCGCGACCGCTACGGTCGCAGGTTCGAGTCCTGCCTTGGGCATGGATGTGTGTGATGTCCTTAGGTTAGTTAGGTTTAAGTAGTTCTAAGTCTAGGGGACTGATGACCTCAGAAGTTAAGTCCCATAGCGATCAGAACCATTTGAACCATTTCTTTATTCCACACTCAGTAGCGTCATTTGAGATCTTATATCTATTTTTTACGCAGTGCGATATGGTTAGTTAATGTGATTGTGGTGAGTGGACACAAGGAAAATTGACTCCTGCCCTTAAACAGCTGCAAGCTGCGTTGGCTACCGTCGTCATGCGTCTGGCTGATGCTCAAAGTTGCGGGGACATCGGAGTGGTGGTGACGAGACCTGCGTAACATTTCGTGCGGTCCGAAACTCCTGTTGACCTGGGTGTAAAGGATCAGCCACACAGTAGGGGATTTTACTGTATGAGCTTCCAAACAGTAACTTCATTTTTCCATTCCGGCCAAGCCATGGCCGGCAGTGTTGAGTGAGTGAGTGTGGTCATCAGTCCTGAGACTGGTTTGATGCAGCTCTCCATGCTACTCTATCCTGTGCAAGCTTCTTCATCTCCCAGTATTTACTGCAACCTACACCCTTCTGAATCTGCTTAGTGTATTCATCTCTTGGTCTCCTTCTACGATTTTTACCCTCCATGCTGCCCTCCAATGCTAAATTTGTGATCCCTTGATGCCTCAGAACATTTCCTGCCAACCGGTCCCTTTTTCTCGTCAAGTTGTGCCACAAACTTCTGTTCTCCCCAATTCTATTCAATACCTCCTCATTAGTTATGTGATATACCCATCTAATGTTCAGCATTCTTCTGTAGCTCCACATTTCGAAAGCTTCTATTCTCTTCTTGTCCAAACTATTTGTCGTTCATATTTCACTTCCATACATGGCTACACTCCATGCAAATACTTCCAGCAACGACTTCCTGAAACTTAAATCTCTACTCGATGTTAATAACTTTCTCTTCTTGAGAAACACTTTCCTTGCCACTGCCAGTCTACATTTTATATCTTCTCTACTTCGACCATCATCAGTTATTTTGCTCCCCAAATAGCAAAACTCCTTTACTACGTTAAGTGTCTCATTTCCTAATATAATTCCCTCAGCATCACCCGATTTAATTCGACTACATTCCATTATCCTCGTTTTGCTTTTGTTGATGTTCATCTTATATCCTCCTTTCAAGACACTGTCCATTCCGTTCAACTGCTCTTCCAAGTCTCTGACAGAATTATAATGTCATCGGCGAACCTCAAAGTTTTTATTTCTTCTCCATGGATTTTAATACCTACTCCGAAGTTTTCTTTTGTTTCCTTTACTGCTTGCTCAATATACAGATTGAATAACATTGGGGAGAGGCTACAGCTCTGTCTCACTCCCTCCCCAACCACTGCTTCCCATTCATGCTCCTCGACTCTTATAACTGCCATCTGGTTTCTGTACAAATTGTAAATATACTTTCGCTCCCTGTATTTTACCCCTGCCACCTTTAGAATTTGAAGGAGAGTATTCCAGTCAGCATTGTCAAAAGCTTTCTCTAAGTATACAAATGCTTGAAACGTAGATTTGCCTTTCCTTAATCGTTCTTCTAAGGTATGCCGTAAGGTCAGTATTGCCTCACGTGTTCCAATATTTATACGGAATCCAAACTGATCTTCCCCGTTTTCGGCTTCTACCAGTTGTTCCATTCGTCTGTAAAGAATTCGTGTTAGTATTTTGCAGCTGTGACTTATTAAATTGATAGATCTGTAATTTTCACATCTGTCAACACCTGCTTTCTTTGGGATGGAATTATTATATTCTTCTTGAAGTCTGAGGGTATTTCGCCTGTCTCATACATCTTGCTCACCAGATGGTAGAGTTTTGTCAGGACTGTCTCTCCCAAGGCCGTCAGTAATTCTAATGGAATGTTGTTTACTCCCGGGGCCTTATTCGATTCAGTACTTTCAGTGGTCTGTCAAACTCTTCACGCAGTATCGTATCTCCCATTTCATCTCCATCTACATTCTCTTCCATTTCCATAATATTGTCCTGTGAAGTTCCTCGCCCTTGTATAGACCCTCTATATAGTGTTAGCTGCCTGTAAATTCTTTCGTCCCACGGTCTATTAACAGAAAGTCAGCACCAAGAAAGGGCACCTTGATCACGCGCCTCCCTCATGGGCTTACGAGGTAACGCCATTCCAGGCGTTGCTTAGCAGGCAACGCTCTGCGAAGTTCCATTGCCGCCCCCGAGGGTTTCTTCGCCACAACCGATGAGGTGGGAGGAAGCCGCGTGGTGCGTCTAATATATCCATACCCTACTGCCCGTCGCCAGGCCTCCTCTCTTGTATTCTTGCCCGCCCGTGAGTCGTACCCCCCCCTCCCCCCCCCCCCCCTCCGCTGCAGCAGTGAACATCTCCCGCTTCTCACAGTGCTCCACTTCTCCCAGTGCTGCGGCGCCGGGGACGTAGTTTTCGCAGCCGGCATGCCACTCGGGGACTGTCCCGATTGGCCGACGCCAACTTTCGTTAGCTTCGCGAACTATGTTTCGACAAAACTCTACGCTCTGGCTCACCCTCGCTTCCTGAGGCCTGGCTACGTGACCCATTTTTAACATGTTTTCGCCAATAAATGCCCTTTGTCTAAGTATTAACCTGTTCATTCCATAACGCCCACCGCCTGCTCATACGCCCATCCTTTACAACTGGTGTCAGAAGTGCGGTTCCGGTCCCGCGACTTTGTCGCTACACTAAATTCTTTCTGGGGAGACGCCGTGCACTTCGCGCATGGAATGCGACAATCGGCCGCCTTGTTTGCTCCAGGCGGTCCGTGGCTGCGCCAGTATACACGCACAAGGCGCGCGCTGCAGTGAGGCAGCCAAGGCTAGTCAGCCACGTGAGTCGGACGCCGCCGAGCTGCCCACCATCGCTTACTATAGTTGAATTCTTTTATCTTGGCGGCTCGCGCATGCCCGCCCAGACGCGGGAGATTTCTGGGTTGCCAGTTGCAAAAGACGCACGCGCCAAGAGAAGCAGCGCCGTAGTATAGTATAGTTCGCAAACTTACGTTTAGGGGGGAGCGCGCAGTTTATGAAGTAAAGCTACCACGGCCGCATTAACCCTTTCACTGCTACAGAGACGTGCTCATGCATTCCACACTGTGCGCGATTTTGTCATCACTTCACTGCTCGCCTGTGCAGACACATGGTGTTCAAACTGCTTTGACACACTTATCATTCGATTTCACAAAAACTCTTTGGCCCAAAAATTTTATTTTTACACATATTCTTAACTGATACCTTCCCCCCATAAATGACTTTATTTTGTTTCGATGTTCAACGCAGTTATTCAAAATGGTTCAAATGGCTGTGAGCACTATGCGACTTAACTTCTGAGGTCATCAGTCTCCTAGAACTTACAACTAATTAAACCTACCTAACCTAAGCACATCACACACAACCATACCCGAGGCAGGATTCGAACCTGCGACCGTACCGGTCGCTCGACTCCAGACTGTAGCGCCTAGAACCGCATGGCCACTCCGGCCGGCAACGCAGTTATTGTGCAGCATTGAATGTAGTATCCATTGCACGAAATTTTGAAGAGTTTGCAGAGGTAAAAGTCCACAGTGTACACTTTCCGTATGGTCGATTTTAGTTGCCACTAGAAATTTCAAAAAATTACATTCAAACGAATAAAATTCATGAAGTAAGATACTTCAATATCGTTTTTAAATAAAGAAAATATTAAGCACCGAACAAGGTTTGAACTCAGAACAGCATCCAAACACCTTAACCATTACGCTACCGCAGCTCGTCATTGAATTGAATTCCTGGACGACTTTAAACAATCACGCAGAATACCGACAAACAATGTTGGTATGACTATGAATTACTCACGTTTCATCGAAGTACAATACGAAATAAACAATTACCACTGTTCTTTATTGCGAAAAAGTGGTTAGTGAGAATGAATTTCCTTGCCATCACCTGAATTAGGAGGCATATTGCTTGTTTGGTTTAATTAATTTATAGAATATGAAGCAGTTGGTATAAGGAATGCTTTTTCCAAACTTTCCTTTATAGAAAGTCCGCTATCGAGACATTGCTTTCGTTCAATTATTTTATTTATGACTGAACGTTTCTAAAACTGAAGACACTCGTCCATGCTCTGCACTGCAGTCGAGATCTGGCAACGTCGTTCTCTGTTCATTGGCTGACTGTGCTTTGTGACGTCAGATGCGCAGATCGAACCTAAACTCTGCCGCCGTCGTAAATGACGCGCACTTTAGTCAGCCACGTGAGCCGGACGTCGCCGCGCTGCCCGTTGCCTGAGTTCTAGGGGCCTCCGCTGCGTGAAGGGCCGGGCCGCCGTCGTCCGTCGCCGCGCCAGCCGCTGCCGGCACGCCGCCGCCGCCGCGCCGCCCACCATCGGTCACTAGTGCCCCTTAAAACATGCCGATGGGAACACGAGCAGAGGCACCAGCCTCACAAGACCCGCTCGAGGCCATAAGTGCACAAATGCGCCTGTTATTCTCACAAATGCAGGAGATACTTGAAAAAAACTGCGTCTTGCAACAGACGCTGCAACCTAGTGCGCGAACTTCCGTACCTGTGGCTAGCTCCACCCCTGTAACAAATGCTCAAACAGTGGCAACTAACACTAATTCTGTCTCTAATGCAAACGCCACAATTGATGCTAACATGGCGACTGTAAGCAATTTTCCTGTGGCTGATTTCATTCCCACCTTTTCGGGGAAGTCCCACGAAAACGTGGCAATGTTCCTACAGAATATTCGCGATGCGGGTCACACTTGTGCCTGGCCGGATGGTCTATTGGTCAATGTAGCCAGACTGTTGGCCATACCAATAATCTTTGCCCCACAAAATCACTATTTTCTCACCAAATACGCGGCCACCGCCGCTAGATCCAACATGATATGTAAACAGTGGGAAAAGTCCTGCATGCAGCTAGAGAATTAATTGATGGGAAGCTGCCGTCGTTGCTATATAATCATTCAAGTTGTGTATGTTAGTTATAAGTAGACATAAGAATTGGCAACCATTGGTAATAGAATTTATTATGTCACATGTTAATGGAAGTGATTGAATTTTTGTAATCATTTTGTATTGTGTCATTTAACATCTCCAGTAATGTTATCGAAAATTAAAAACACAAATGTTCTTTAATCATGGAAATAAGAGGAAAGTTTTCCTTGCCAATAGAATACGCTCAATTAAGAATCAGTTAATCTTGTACATGTCAAAGGGATTCACAATTCACTTGTTGATTTACAGAATAGTGAACTGACACAGCTGATGAAACTTTACCATAAAAACATGTTAGTAACACGCCTTCGTAACTGCCAGCAGATCAGTGACTACATGCTGCCATCTACCTGCCATTTGAAATACGCCCCATTACATGTATGTTTTGCTAAATGATCACACAACGGTAATAACAAGAATAGGTACGCCCAAGTTAAACAACAAATATGTTACTCTAAAGTAAAAGCAGTCTTCCTCAAGTGCTATTTTATTGTTTTCATAATGTGATGTTGAACAGACAGCAAAGTAAGTTTTTTATTTTTTGGTGCCACACATGTTTGTATATTAAATGCCACAGAAGGAGTCGCGTAAATACTGCCGCTGATGACTACAGCTGTTCACATGCGGCGAGTCCCGCCCCTCCCTGTCAGCTGGCGATGCGCCCCCTTTCTCTTCCCTCCCTCCTGCCAGCTGAGTGAGCGGCCGTTACAGTTTCCCATCCCTCAGCCCCCACGTTAGCCGTTGGCATGGGCAGCATTTGCATCTTTCCCCTCACCATTCCTCCGCCCACCCCCCCCCCCCCCCCCCCTTCACCCTGTAGGCCACGTGCCTCAGCCACGCTATGCCTTTGTATATTCATACGCTGCATCATAACCAGTAAATCCAGGAAGATAGTTATGAAAATAAATTCACCAACTTAATATTGCCCAACAGATTTTATTAGTTTTATCTAAAGATGAAAATCTATTTGTGTCATATATTTGAGTTTTCAGTACGGAACGAAACTGTGCGAGCGGTCTAAGGCGCTGCAGTCATGGACTGTGCGGCTGGTCCCGGCGGAGGTTCGAGTCCTCCCTTGGGCATGTGTATGTGTGTTTACCCTCAGGATACTTTAGGTTAAGTAGTGTGTAAGCTTAGGGACTGATGACCTTAGCAGTTATGTTCCATAAGATTTCACACACATTTGAACATTTTTTTTAAGAAAACTGTGAGAGAAAATAAATTATTCCTTGTACACATTGTCTAAACCATGAGAATTAGAAAACGTTGGAATTTCAGATCGATCTCGGGCTATGTTGTATTACCACCACGGTTAATAAATGGATCTATATGGCGTCAAGAAAGCCGCCGGCCCTTGTCGTTATATTTGTCCTGTAAACAACTGCTGTGTGGGAAACGCGTTAGCCAAGGAGCTGGGTTTGGAATGTCATCGCAAAATACAGTTTATTTAGAAGCATAAAACCTACCAGTTACCTAAATCTTAGAAGGACAGGGTATCTAAACGAATAAATAAGTCATGGTAATTTTGCGAATTTTAACGGATGAGTTATCTGAGTTCCTTGAAAACATCCTCCATGCATAACTGTCCTGAACAACATAAGCTAACTCTGGAAGGAAATTTTGTGACCGTGCCGAGGAACTAAACCCCACGCGTAGCAAGAAGACGGACCCAGCGTGAACGCCAGTACTACCGCCGAGCCAGTTGAAACCGGACGCAGCCGTACTGTCAGCTGTGCTGTCAACAACTTGTAACCTCACGAGCACGACACGTGTCGCACCTTAGCACCTCAAGCTGCACTGAATCTCAATACAGAAATTCTTTACCATTATATAACGAACCATTTGAGTAACTTTACGCACAGTTTCAATACTAAGGAACTTACTTTCCTTCCTATACACCTTACACATGACAGTAGGACTCTAATTTTATTAAAAACAAAAGTGCTGACAGGTAAGTCATATCGACGTCTTCGAGATGCAACTAGCTTCGTCGAGCCGCCAATAATGATTACATGAAAGCAGGTAGGTGAGAGAATTAACAAAAGGAACAAAAATCATACCCTTGGACGATTGAAGGAAACTGATAATCACCAATATTTGCATATACAAATCAACACAGGAAACAGCCTATCACATGTTTAATAATTATTGGTCTGTTCATTGAAGAAGACATAAAACCACTTATCAACAGAATCTTGTTAAAGGGAGTTTTAACGTGATTTAACACTATTCCACAGCATTACTCCTAACATTACCATGACTTAACGACAGTCTTCTTGTAGGTAGAAGTAACAAAGACTATCAGTTGGTATGAAAATATAAACGAGAACATAAAAGAATACCAGGGGATACTTACATTCATTTTGCTACAAAATGTAACTGGAGGATAAGGAAGTCTAGTATAAAGGAAATAATATTTTGAACTTTTACTTTTCTTGCGGTTTTGCCACCACTTGTATCATCATGACAAGTTGGTTCAAATGGTTCATATGGCTCTGAGCACTATGGTACTTAACATCGGTGGTCATCAGTCCCCTAGAACTTGGAACTACTTAAACCTAACTAACCTAAGGACATGCCCGAGGCATGATTCGAACCTGCGACCGTAGCGGTCACGCGGTTCCAGACTGAAGCGCCTAGAACCGCACGGCCACGCCTGCCGGCATGACAAGTCGCTAATTACTTATGTCTAATTACTTGTGTCCAATTACTTATGTCTATGTGTTATTTTTACTATTGTTCATTTTGTCCATGTCTCATTTACGCTATTATCAAATGTTTAGAGAATTTTACAACAGTCTGCCAGCACCAGTAAATTAGTATTTGTATCAATGGAGTAATTCCAGTGTCACTGCGTTACTATAATGATGAGGATAATTATTTTTGTCGGATTTCAAGTATGCTAGAATAAGTTCCCGAGTATTGCCAATTATTTAACTGTTTAGTAATAATGAAGTCTTAGGTAAAAATTAGTTTGGAAGGGTAATTTAAGGTGTAACCATGTTTTATTTCCTTTGTATTTGAATGTTTATCTGGGGGGACATACCACATATCTACCTCCGTGATAGGCAACGTAAACAGAGAGCAAGCTTTAGCCATATACCTAGTCTATTGGATGAACATGAGAACCACACCCGTAGGGGTACGTACCTGACATGACGCGGCTGGCGCCCGTGCGGACCCTTAACTGTCTGCGCCATTTCTTCACTTTTCAATTTCGCTGCTTAGTCCATCCTAATCACTTTCATCTGTCAACCTTCAACAGAACAACGACTTTGGGAGTTTATTACCTGAGAGTATCTAACACAAAACTATTCAGCCCATGTGTACTAACACAGTTAAACCTTAATCTTTCATGTCGAAGATGAGTTCACAACAACAGTGTTCCGTGCTCTCTGACGACAGCTGATCAGGCAACATCAGACGCAAACCGCGTCTAGCCCGCAGATAAACCGCCAGTAAGCGGATATCTCCGTTCAAAACTTGAGCCTTCTTTGACACTGTTTTTCCGTTGTATTTTCCGAAGGAATACCGACTACTGGAGCAGTAGCACTTAACTGTATTACGTGTCTCAGGACACTGCGATATAAACAAGGATAGGCGGAGTTTTAAGCAATAAGCTGGACCCAATGAGGCCTGCACCATGGAGTTACAGAGACGGCGAGTTTAGTCGCAAAATGTTGAGAGGATCAAGACGGCGAATTTGGTCGCACAGTAAAGATATTTTTTTATGTGAGAGATGTCGAGTTTTAGGAAGAAGTACGTAGAAGCTATCTTGGAGTCGCCGCATCGTCATATACCCAGTTAAGTAGGCGATACCGTCGTGTCAGCAATGCGCCCAGCACTATAACTTTATAAAGGAAAAGTCCTTCAGAAATTACGCTCAGTGTAGTCTTTTCTAATTTAAATCCTTGCCCTTTCTGTTTCCTCTATGGAAATCTCTAGATTCTCGTCAAGTTTTTTTCTTTCTCCTCTCGTTAGCAACAGTGTTGACATCGAATGACACAATCTACGCCCCACCTGCACCAAACTGGTGTCACTTTTCTTTGTCATTCTCACTTTATGGTGTTTAGCAAATATATTGACGCATGAGAAACTTCTTCTCGCCAGCCGGAGTGGCCGAGCAGTTCTAGGCGCTAAAGTCTGGAACCGAGCGACCGCTACGGTCGCAGGTTCGAATTCTGCCTCGGGCATGTATGTGTGTGCTGTCCCTAGGTCAGTTAGGTTTAAGTAGTTCTAAGTTCTAGGGGACTGATGACCTCAGAAGTTAAGTCCCATATTGCTCAGAGCCATTTGAACCATTGGAAGCTTCTTCTCACAATGTGAAAGTTACCACACTTGAATGGTCAGCCATTTAACATTGTTTACTTATTGATATGGCATATTCAGCAATATAATATGAGATTTGAGTACACTTACGAAAGAAATATAAAAACAACTATGAGACTTACTGATTTATGATGCTTCGTTTGCAGTCAGTCCTGAGTATTATCAGTAACTACGCTCCAGTCCCTAAACCTAGTCACAGAAATGCGAAGCAGACGCATTACGTATTCCAGGCCGTGGCAGCCGTGTCTTTGAGACGGCAGCTATGGTCACATCCCAGCCCGCTGCAGGAACACATCGGTTCTTCTTCTTCCTGCTAGTACTGTAACTGAGATTTGGCAGCCGGCCGAAGTGGCCGTGCGGTTAAAGGCGCTGCAGTCTGGAACCGCAAGACCGCTACGGTCGCAGGTTCGAATCCTGCCTCGGGCGTGGATGTTTGTGATGTCCTTAGGTTAGTTAGGTTTAACTAGTTCTA
The DNA here is from genome assembly GCF_021461395.2 of Schistocerca americana. Classification (NCBI taxonomy): domain Eukaryota; kingdom Metazoa; phylum Arthropoda; class Insecta; order Orthoptera; family Acrididae; genus Schistocerca; species Schistocerca americana. The sequence continues at coordinate 212,898,417 of NC_060125.1, read as the reverse complement.
AGTTCTAGGGGACTACTGACCTCATCAGTTGAGTCCCATAGTGCTCAGAGCCATTTTTTCGAGATTTGGCAACAAGGAAAGGCATGTTTGACAACTCTGTGATCGACGAGTTACTTCCTGGTGTGCACGGAAGTAAGCCTCAAAGTTCACTTGATTTTTCCTGTCATTTCAATTGAATAATCTCAGTTATCGTCGCTTGAGGTGCAACAAGAGATTGTAAATTTACGGTTTTCAGCCCAGGAAACTCGTTTCACGTGGAAATTGGAACTAATCTCGTCCTTTAAATAGCGCTCTATGAGTTCTAGAAACTATTGGCCTCGCAAGAGGATGCCAAGACACATCTCTGTTTCCTAGCACTGTGGTAACCTGCTGACCTATCAAAAAGCGCCTGTTATGGTTCGGATTCCAGTATTGCTGACTATAACTTTTTTATCCCTTTTGTGAAAGAGCTACAAGCAGTCAGATGAAACATCGATAAGGAAATCGCAAGAAAATACTTTCGGCTCATAGTGCAATGGTAAGAAACTTACAATGCTGCACAACTGGTAAGGTCTCTTTCCGGTGCTGACAAAAAAGTTATGGGTTTCTAGCAATAGATAACTTTATTTATGAAATGCCATTTGCGTACCTCTTGAGTATGACACAGCATACCAATTGAAGACAGACTCAATCGATATCTAAGTGAGTAGTATTTTACGCTTGTGTACAGATACTCAGTTTTATTAAAACAGACTTTCGTTGTAAGGTTATCATGGGTAGTTTTATTTAATTTCTTATAATACAGTGCATAATTTTCGTAAGGTTTCTTTTACTCATCAACGATATATGCGAATTCTCTGATGTTATAATAGCCTGAGCCGGCCGGTGTGGCCAAGCGTTTCTAGACACTTCAGTCTGGAACCGCGCGACCACTACGGTCGCAGGTTCGAATCCTGCCTCGGGCATGGGTGTGTGTGATGTCCTTTTGTTAGTTAGGTTTAAGTAGTTCTAAGTTCTCCCATAGTGCTCATAGCCCATAACAATCTGACAATGCATATGAAGTTTATTGATTACATGGATGTAGAAAACTTATTCTGAGTTAAAACTGTCAAACAAGATTTGAAGAAGAATAAAATGCCACTACCACACGACAGCTAATGTAGAAAATACTTTTCTGACGTATTTTGGCACGATGCGCTCTCCCCATACCTAATACAAAAGTTTCGAGATACATCTGCTTCCTGGCCGTCTATTAAACCTGAAAAGAACAAAATGTCACAGAAGTTAGCCCTTTCTCCACATGCGACTATTTTGGGCTGAGAAGTGAAGGTAATTATGTTCAAAGTTCCATTAGATTGATAACTTCAGCAGACAGCAGAATTACGTTTTTTATAAAATGTGCCAGTTAATGTACTCGAACTCGCGACGTCTTATCTATGGTGCACGACGCTTACCGTAATGCTACCAGTTTACACGTAGGTACAGCACCTCCAGAAGCCAATAACAATCCCTCCAAAACTTCCGCATTCCACAGTGCTGTGAGGTAATGCATACGACCGGATCTAGACTTCTGAGAGACAGACAGTTACAACTTTTCTTTTGCACTGCATGATGTTTTCAACAAACAGATAGCACAATAGAGTAGCTCAAGTGGAAAGGAACACTTCCTATTTACATTTCTGCATCCAACACTGTTGGCAGTTCTGTGTAGGTGGCAGTTATGTGATTTTATTTTGGTGATTACAAAGTAGAATCGAATGTATGCACTGGGTAGCCGAGGCGGCTAGTTCATGGCGATTTGGTCAAACAGGTAAATGAATGTACTGAAAATGCTGCAAACCACTACAGGGAGCCTGTGTGTCAGAATTCTCATCCAGTACGGCGCAACGGCATTCTGATAGAAAAATGAGTCACAGAGAAGGGGTTTTAGTGGTTTGTTGGGTTGATGATAGGTTCACATACTTATGGTCTGGGTTCGATTCCAGCTTCTGCCGATGGTTTTCGATAGGGAGAGACAGATTCTATTCTCTTCTGGTTACACCAAGTGAAGAAGGTATAATGGCATTGTGGTCTGAAATTCACATTAAACATGATACTCCTTCTCTACCAAGAAGACGTTAGGTTGAACCACAATAAAGTCAGGAGTGGCGACATGTAGAAACTCTGTCACCAATAACCTTTCTTATACTAGTTATTTATTTCGAGTGACGAAACAAACGCTATTTAGGGTCACAGGACACTTATTCCATCTTTTATTTGAGCTTCTGTATGT